>NW_023995746.1:0-85626 GCF_015586225.1 Lucilia sericata | reverse complement strand
ACAACAATTTCTGAATGAATACATAATTTGAGTTAATTAATGTGAAATAATTAGACTAATAAATTAGAGGTTTTAATTGAGTTGAAATTTCCTTGAAAATTATTAACATTGGAAAATAACTTAGAGGCAGACATTTGTAACAAATAAAATTTCTATTGTGCTTTGTGTGTGTATCTAAATAAGTAATTATTGCAAAACATTTTTTTTTAACTAAGTAATAAGTACAGCTATTAATAAAAATGTAAAATGGTGATTAGAAACATCAAGAGATAGGAACATTTTACTATTAAAAAATTGTTAATTTAAAACTTTTTAGATTTCTGAACAATTTCTTTTTTTGCCATTAGTTTTGTTTATTTTTACTTAAATAGTTTTTCTTCTCCAGGTCAACGTATGTGTAATATAAATTATAATAATATTACGTATACGTTGTTGTGTTGTATTAAGCTAAAATTAATATTACTCATACGTACAATATAAGAGAATATAACTTGTAATTATTTTAATGTGTTTTATATCTTGGTTTTAATTGTCTCTCATTTGTAAGAAGAATGTAACAGTTTTTTTTTTTTTACTTTGACCAAACGTAAGGATGTTAAATTTAAAAGGACCTATTTAGGGCCCCCATGGAAATACATTTACAAATATACAATACCTTTAAAGATATGTTTTTTTAAAGCAAATATTAAGAATGATCATTGTAAGTGTTAGCAAGAACATTTGGAGTTCATTTGGTCCATTAAACTATAAATTTTTCCTCCCTGATCTAGGCGGGTTTGTTAGGTCTCTCGTACCTAATTGACCAGCAAGTACTTGAGGACAGTCTAAATGATAAAAAAGGTTTGCACCAAGAAGTGTAAAAAAGGCATACGAAATCAGTATTAGTCACCAATTATAGAGACTTTACCAATCTTTTACCAATTTTTGCATCAGTTCCATTCCCATGATCATAAAGATCATTCTACGGAATGACAGGCAACTACTGAACTCTAACTCGACAATTCCCCAGCATATACCGGCTCCCTACTACACGACCGGTAAGAAATACCGATCAGGTTCAGGAATCCAGCATATGCTGCTTTATACACAGACCTGTGTCATTTGAATAGAGACATTAGCCAACGCATTATATATAGGGTATATCAGCCTTTAAAACCACAATCCTTCCCCCGAATTTGGGTTTAAAACCACAGCCACTACGTAGATCTCAAAGGAACCTCAGCCAGGACAAGTGGCTGTGGGCAACTGGCCACCCATAGTACCAGATTATGTGCATCTCTGGTTAGACCTCATGTTCAATCATACCAAGTACTAGCCGAGGAGTGAAGTGACATCACCAGTTTATAGTCTATAGGTACTGGTAGCACCTCTCTTCCCCCGGGATTGGAACACACCAAGATGCGGTCTATCATCAAGGAAACATGCCCTGGGGTCCTATTAATTGGGATACATTTCAAGTTCCAGATGAGAGCCTTGACAGATGATCATTGACTTTTTGAATGTTTTTACGGCCGCTAAAAATATTCGAAAACTACTCCTTTTGCAGGATTAAAGGGGATGAAACACATTACTCACACGACCTCCTCGGTGTAATAAATATGTAAGAAATATCCGAAATATGGAATACAACTCCCATTCATGAGCAAGTTGGGGCTACACGATCGAACAAAGGTGAGGGCGAAGGTATTCATCGTCACAATGTGGGGTGTAATGGAATATGCTCCTCTGAAAGTAGTCCTTCCCGACACTCTCAAATTTATACCTAACTCAGGCTTTTCTTCAAGAACACAGTCCTTCTGGTCACCCCCCGGGGGCATGTTACCTTGGCGAGACCTCCGCCTTGGTGTTATTGCATTCCCGGGGTATAAAGAGGTGGCCAATACCTCCAGTCTGACCGGGGCTGAAAAATTGGTTACAGTCTACTGCCTGGCTTAGTCCTTGCATAGATTGCTAGAGGTCAGACCAGAGCACCGCATAATCGGGTACTACGGGTGGCCAGTTGCCCGCAGGACTATGTCCTGGCTGGTCAGTTGGTTGAGGTTCCTTCGGGATCCACGTAGTGGCTGTGGTTTAAACCCAAATTCGCGGGAAGAGTAAGTTGCGGTTAAAAGACTGATGCATGATAATAGTCAATATTTCGGGATAAGTTCGGTGCTGTTGCCGAAAACAACAGATACCCCCACAGAGGAGTGACTGTGGGACTGAGCGTTGGAAATGGGTTGGAGTCAATTGTATATGATACGGAATGGATGTAGAGGTATGCGGGCCTCACCCACCCGTATATCTAAATGAGTGTGTCGTATGTTTTTCTCTTATGAGTGTGTCGAATAAATGAGATGTGTGCTGGGTTGAATGATGATGGATGAAAGGTATCATATACAAGTGATACCGATTAATTTTCCTTCCTTGTCCAGATATGTTCAGAGTTTACTCTGTTCATATCAGAATTACCACAGCGTGTCACTGTGAGTAAGAACAATGTCTACGGCTTATTGATGGATCGTGCTTCGGTCCACCGGTTACGTCTCTAGGTGCTGTTGCCGAATCAACAGAGCCATAGTAGTGTGGTTGGGCGACATTATGTCGGGGTAGATTGAGCTTGCTCATGATACCTGTCTTCCCCCAACGTGACTACTTTGGCAAGAGATTAGATAGCTCGAGTACTCCAGCAAAGTACTTGCGCATGGACCGGTCATAGCCAATGTGCAAAATTGCCACCTGAGTTCTTCATTGAAGAAAAAGGGGCGATGGTAGACCGTTCTCAAGTCTACCCTGTGGATGAAAAAGACCACCGTGAGATAAGGCCGACACGGCAGGTGCTCACGTTAAAACTCTCGACAGTCAGTCCTTCTGGTCAATTGATCAGTGGATCGCACAATACATTACATACAAAACTTGTTATCTAGCCGTACTGTCCGCATGTGCAAAAAACTACCTGCAGAATAAACACAAACACTTCTATCCTTCCTCCTACAATCTATTTTCCTAGTTGCAACCTAATGCACTGCAATAGTAGGGTCCATTCCTTAGGCGCTGTTCCAAAAAGAAGATATTTGATTTGCTTTAAAAGTTCCAAGACTATACCATCCTGTCAAGGTGTTCTGAATTCTGGGACTTTTTACCTTCTGCTACTTTATACCAATGCAATGCCAAAAGCTGATTCTCTAAGATCAATTATATTTGATCTCATGGAATCAGTTGTTTCGAAGCATTTCATCATTAGCTTATGCGATTATAATTAAACTTAAAAAAGGAATTTATTTATGATAATCTGAAATCATTTGCACTACTCTTCGGTATATAACCTATTCGTATAAAGTGTCTTTCTTGTAACATTTGTATTTCGAGGAATCAACAGTTCGATTCTTAGAAGCAACGAACGAAAAAACAATTCATGTTTTGAAGTAAAGCGTATTCTAGGGAAAGCGTTCTACATGGATTAAAATAGATATTAATCAGAATCAGATGGCCCAAAGTCTGGACTATAAATCGAGAGTTTAACAAGTATTGCAAATGGGATCGTGCGTTATCAGGAGATAATATTATGCTTTCAGACATTTTTTAGACCAATGTTCCCTTCAAAGGTACTATTTACGTTCGGTACAGATTCCCTGTGAAGATCAGACTAAATTTGTAACAGCTCATTAAAGACAGGAACCCGATGGTTCCACCAAACACAGAGCTATGGATATTTTACTTTAGTTGGGCTGTTTCAATGATCTCTTACGCTTCAAGTTATCGTAATGGAGCCATTTTTCAATATATGATTTGGTGCAAGCTTTAGTTGAGTTTGATAAGAATAATGCATCCCATTTTTGTTCCTCATACTTGTTTAGCGGACCTGGTCGATCTTAATCCTTCGTATCAAAATTAACAACTCTGGATCAAGAAGAGAACTTTCAGAATAAGCTAATCTTAGAAATCTGCAATACTTCAACCCCACTGTTAGCGATTCAACATTGTCCGATTTCCCTCATCATGCATATTATCGATTATATCAAGTGTCTTTATAATTGGACCCAAAACGAAAAAATTTCATTTAAAAAGAAACCAACTTCCCTACTAAAGCTGCTTTAATCTTTAATACTTAAAGTAGTGTTACTTTTATTATTAAATACCATTAAGTTTTGGAAAAAGTACCCCTTTGGTACCATTGCAAACTACCCTCTACATAACATCACTGATTTATGGAAAACGTTTTTTCTTCTTATATTTCTTGTGTGTTTAAATTTTTTTATATAGAAAACTATATACTCGCACAATATTTTGTTCATTCTTCTTCGTTTAATGCCAACATTCAAACATACAGACTCACACATAATCATAGACTTATAAGAAAATGTACAATAACAACAACAACGTCAAAAACTCCCTTGAAAAGTCAGCCAACAAATACAGGCAATATGAAGCTAAAACAAACTCACACATATGTATGCTTGTATATTAGCCCTGCAGTTCTGGGTGATGAATAGAAACTAGCTACAAGAGAAATAATATTGACCCTGTACAGACTCAAAAACACTTCCCAATGATTACACTGGGACAAATCTGCAATAGATTACTTTTGTTAGGACACTACTGCAGTACAGAAACTAGTTTTAAAGACAAGTCACTTTCTAGATTACTTAAGGTCAATAAAGTGACAATTAACTTCCTGACGAGTACCTAGAGATACTAAAGAGATATAAAAATTCTATTCAGTCAAGTAATTCCCGATTAGGGAAGAATACTTCCTGTATGGGATAACTTAACTCCTTTTAAAACTTTAGGGTCAAAGTTTAACACATACACACGTAAGTAAATAAACAACCTCCAACAATTTCTATAAACAACAGCATCAGTCAAGACCATTGAAGGCAACACGATATACGCAGTACTAGCAAATACAATACACATAGCTATACACACAAACCTATACAAATACATATAACGAAATATCAACAGCAACAACTATTACTCTATAATACAACAATCGCACACACATTAGCACGCACATGTGCACACATTCGTAAAATCAACAATAAGGCTTGGATGTTCGGTTGGTTGGATGACTGCCTGTTTGGCTTTCTAGGATGAAGAAAACTAAGGACCCAGATGTATTAATCAGTTGCGGGCAAACCATTTCTTCTACTTATGGTCATAAACAAACTACTACCATTATTGCCTCTTGTCTGTTACTTCAACTATTTGTACGTTTCACAAGCAGCAGCACCATGATATAGAACTGGTCTTGCTGCTACTACATATTTCTTTTCCTTCTCGAAAGTCTTAAATATCATCATAATTTAATCACTACTTTTAAATGAGAAATGAACTGAAAAAAAGCTCAGAAAACAGAAAATATTATACTATACGGGTGCACAAGAAGTCAAATTAAATAATATAAAAGGGAGAAGAAATTTAAAGAAATACAATCGAAAATTAAGAAATAAATTCACAATCCACAATGTAATTTCACAAGCCCCAATGAATAAATTAAAAAAATGTGAAATATTTCAAATTATATTATAGAATTTAAAGAGTTTGATGGGAAAACCTTATATAGAGCTTTTGAAGCATGTATCGACCAATGTTCAGAAGATCAGATTCATGATCAAAAATGTTCAATCAAGTTTCATGAGGGATTTTATGTCTGGCATAACATTGCATCTAAGATATTTGGATCCTGCCTGGTAATGACAAAGAAGATGTCCCAGAGTTTTACTGTCCTCTCCGCATGCTCTACAGTCGTCTGAATCCACTCGTCTAATTTTATATAGTTCTTAGTATGTACTCGAAATTCTGTATATCCCCTCAAATTTCCTACCATCATATTAACTACAAACGAGGCTTCTCATCTTTTTTGTTCTACCTATTAACAGTCTACTTTAGTAAGGTAAATTTTCTTGAGTGCCCTATCTTTTATAACAATGTGATACCCATTCCCGACCGTCCTTTTGGGACCGACCGTTCCTTTTGAGAGCTCCAGCAGCAATTTTAAAAGCTGTGAAATTCATTCAAAAGTATAGTCCAATCTATAGTCTAGTTTTTTTTAAATGGACGTAGTGATATCGCGCTATCAGCTAGTGGCCCCACGATAACTCCTCCAAATCATTCCGGTACTACTGTGGCATTTCTTCATGTTGACTGGTTTAGTGCGAAATGGTTCCTTCCACCATGACCTGATAATTACGATAACATGAAGCGTAAGAGATCGTATGTGACGCCTGGCCAAATATTCATGACGTTAATGAAATGCTCTCCTATGAGTTCAAAAGGGTACTATGTGCTATGAGATGTTGAAATTTCTCTAAACCTAAATATGCGAACAATTCCGAATGCATGATATTCCGTTAATCCAATCATTATGTTGCACCAACCCTTAAAAACTATTTAGAAGAAAGTGTTTATCACGTTTTACACATCCCGATTTATGGTCCAGAATTTCGTCCGTCCGACTAATATTTGCTTCGATCGACGCAGAACTCTTTCTCTGGGAACAGGGTACCAAAATGTTCTTGATCCGTGCTTGGCCTCATAATGAGCCCATGAGTTCTTTATGGGCAAAGTCCCATAAAATTTTCCATAAAAATAAAACTTTATGAATATTTTCTATAGAAAGAAAATTTATCAGAAACTTTATATAGAAAGAACGTTTATAGAAAACTTTCTATAGAAAGAACATTTATAGACAACTTTCCATAGAAAGAATGTTTATTGAAAACTTTCTATAGAAAGAACATTTATACAAAACTTTTTATAGAGAGAAAATTTATCGAAAAGTTTCTATAGAAAGATAATTAATTGAAAATTTTCTATAGCAAAGAAAATTAATCACAATTTTCCATAGAAAAAACAAGTTTTCTAAAATTTTCTATAAAAATGAAAATATATTGAAAATTTTCTATAAAAAAGAATTTTTTTTTTTTAAATTTTCTATAAAAATGAGATTTTTTTATCATAAATTAAATTAAATTAGAAAAGAAAATTTATCGAAAATTTTCTATAAAAAAGAGCATCTTTTATCATTAATTTTCTATAAAAAAGAAAATTTATCATTAATTTTCTATAAAAAAGAAAATTTATCATTAATTTTCTATAAAAAAGAAAATTTATTATAAATTTTCTATAAAATAGAAAATAAATTTTCTATAAAAAAGAAAATTTATCATAAATTTTCTATAAAAAAGAAAATTTATCGAAAATTTTTTATAGAAAAGAAAATGTATCGAAAAATTTTTATGAAAAAGAAAATTTATAAAAAATTTTCTATAGAAAAGAAAATTTATCAAAAATTTTTTATGAAAAAGAAAATTTATCAAAAATTTTTTATGAAAAAGAAAATTTATCGAAAATTTTCTATAGAAAAGAAAATTTATCGAAAATTTTCTATAGAAAAGAAAATTTATCGAAAATTTTCTATAGAAAAGAAAATTTATCGAAAATTTTTTATGAAAAAGAAAATTTATCGAAAATTTTCTATAGAAAAAAGTTATCGAAAATTGTCCATTAAAAGAAAATTTAAACATACATATATATGTACTTATGTTTGTAGTTGCAACAACTCAGTTTAGTTTAATTTATCCTGATAACGACCTGGTCATATTAGAGCTACCACATAGTTGAATACATCATTCTAATTTGTTTTTTTTTTTACATTTACATTTACATCTCATAAAGTTTTTCGGGTTTAATAAACTCATGACACTCAAATCTTCATTGTAGCACATGAGTGCTAAAAATTTGCCAAAAGCCCTGTTATTATTATTTTAATACTTGTTTATTTTTTCATATTTTTTCCTTTTTTTCGTTGTGGCATAGAGCTTACAAATTAAGACCCAGCCTTGGGTCTAGTTAAAGCGTACCTTTGGTTACCCACATTTGCTTACCAAACAACACTTACAACAACAACAACAATAACATTTACATTGTTGCTGTAGTCGTCATCATACCACTTAGCAACATTTATCCAACTCCTGCTATGATGATGATGATGAAATTGTAAACTGTAAAAAAAAAAATTAAGGAGAGAGAGACTCCACTTCACATACTTACGACTAAATCTATTCATTTAAAATACTTCAGAATAGTGTTCTGTTGTTGTTTAGAAAATACTGTTTACTACACATACAAATAAATATAGGAACACATATGAAGGATAAAACATACAGACACATACACACACGTACATATGCGTATATGTAGGTATGTGTTTCTAAAATGTATAGAGATATTTCCATAAATATATGTATATGAGGGAACCTAACATTTATGGCATATTTTCTGTAAAAAAGTAAATTTAACGAAAATATTCTATAAAAAGAGAATTAACGAAAATTCTCTAGAAAAAGAGAATTTATCGAAAATTCTCTAGAAAAAGAGAATTTATCGAAAATTCTCTATAAAAAGAGAATTTATCGAAAATTCTCTATAAAAGAGAATTTATCGAAAATTCTCTATAAAAAGAGAATTTATCGAAAATTCTCTATAAAAAGAGAATTTATCGAAAATTCTCTATAAAAAAGAAAATTTAACGAAAATTCTCTATAAAAAGAGAATTTATCGAAAATTCTCTATAAAAAGAGAATTTATCGAAAATTCTCTATAAAAAGAGAATTTATCGAAATTCTCTATAAAAGAGAATTTATCGAAAATTCTCTATAAAAAGAGAATTTATCGAAAATTCTCTATAAAAAGAGAATTTATCGAAAATTCTCTATAAAAAGAGAATTTATCGAAAATTCTCTATAAAAAGAGAATTTATCGAAAATTCTCTATAAAAAGAGAATTTATCGAAAATTCTCTATAAAAAGAGAATTTATCGAAAATTCTCTATAAAAAGAGAATTTATCGAAAATTCTCTATAAAAAGAGAATTTATCGAAAATTCTCTATAAAAAGAGAATTTATCGAAAATTCTCTATAAAAAGAGAATTTATCGAAAATTCTCTATAAAAAGAGAATTTATCGAAAATTCTCTATAAAAAGAGAATTTATCGAAAATTCTCTATAAAAAGAGAATTTATCGAAAATTCTCTATAAAAAGAGAATTTATCGAAAATTCTCTATAAAAAGAGAATTTATCGAAAATTCTCTATAAAAGAGAATTTATCGAAAATTCTCTATAAAAGAGAATATATCGAAAATTCTCTATAAAAAGAGAATTTATCGAAAATTCTCTATAAAAAGAGAATTTATCGAAAATTCTCTATAAAAAGAGAATTTATCGAAAATTCTCTATAAAAAGAGAATTTATCGAAAATTCTCTATAAAAAGAGAATTTATCGAAAATTCTCTAAAAAAAGAGAATTTATCGAAAATTCTCTATAAAAAGAGAAAATATGGAAAATTCTCTATAAAAAGAGAATTTATTGAAAATTCTCTATAAAAAGAGACTTTATCGAAATTTCTCTATAAAAAAAGAGAATTTATTGAAAATTCTCTATAAAAAAAGAGAATTTATTGAAAATTCTTTATAAAAAGAGAATTTACCGAAAATTCTCTTTAAAAAGAGAATTTACCGAAAATTCTCTATAAAAAGAGAATTTATCGAAAATTCTCTATAAAAAGAGGATTTATCGAAAATTCTCTATAAAAAAGAAAATTTAACGAAAATTCTCTATAAAAAAAAATTTAACGAAAATTCTCTATAAAAAGAGAATTTATCGAAAGTTCTCTATGAAAAGAGAATTTATCGAAAGTTCTCTATAAAAAGAGAATTTATCGAAAGTTCTCCATAAAAAGAGAATTTATCGAAAGTTCTCCATAAAAAGAGAATTTATCGAAAATTCTCTGTAAAAAGAGAATTTATCGAAAATTCTCTGTAAAAAGAGAATTTATGGAAAATTCTCTGTAAAAAGAGAATTTATCGAAAATTCACTATAAAAATAGAATTTATCGAAAATTCTCTATAAAAAGAGAATTCATCGAAAATTCTCTATAAAAAGAGAATTTTCTTATTATAGAATATTTTCGATAACATTTCTTATTATAGATTATTTTCGATAACTTTTCTATAGAAAGAAATTTCTTTTGCACCAGTCCTCATACAAATACAAACACAATTAACTCACACGTTTATACATCCTCACTTGCAGTAGTCCAAATACGATAGTATCTAACTGGATCTAATACAATCATATTAAGGCAAACAACTAAATGTGAACAAACCAAAACACAGTGGGTATCTGGGACAAAGGGGTTAGAGAATAAAGGAGATGCTTAAAGGAAATATGGTCTATCGTAATGTATTAACATGTGTATCTATGGATACTTGTTAGTGTGCATTTTGTTGGTGTGTGTGCGTGTTTCTTCTAAATTACTAGAGCAATTGCAGAGAAGGTTTGTTGAAACAACAAGACAAAGTTAAGTTTATATTTATAAATTAAATGTGTTTTTATCGAAAGGATAACGCTTGTGTGTATGTGCGTGTGTGTGTTGGGAGGTTGAGTTTTCATTTTAAATGAATGTGAAAAGTCTTTTAAAGCTTATGATTTGCTCGAATAGACACACAAAGACAAATTTAATTGATTTATTTAATTTTCTAAAAGTTTTAAGCTCTACACCCTCTCTGGGCGTGAGAGTGTATGTGTGTATGTAATTTTTCTTTAGCTTTCTTCTTAATTAATTAATCTTGAAAAGAAAAATAGTAGATATTTTCAATTGTAAGTGTTTGTTTAAATTCACACTACATTGAGAATGGGGTTTTATTTATAAACACACACATACATATGTATGTATAAATGTTACAATTACAAATTATAATTTAACTAAATTAACCGAAGCAAAAGTAATGAATGAACCACATATACAGAGTGGAAGATGTAAATACAATTTTCTTTCTATTGAAATTTTTAGATAAATTTTCTTTTTTTATGGAATAGAGAATTTATGATAATTTTTCTTTTTATAGAAAATTTACGATAATTTTTCTTTTTATAGAAAATTTACGATAAATTTTCTTTTCATAGAAAATTTACGATAAATTTTCTTTTTATAGAAAATTTACGATAAATTTTCTTTTTATAGAAAATTTACGATAAATTTTCTTTTTATAGAAAATTTATGATAAATTTTCTTTTTATAGAAAATTAACGATAAATTACGATGTAAATAAATAAATTTTCTTTTTATAGAAAATTTACGATAAATTTTCTTTTCATAGAAAATTTACGATAAATTTTCTTTTTATAGAAAATTTACGATAAATTTTCTTTTTATAGAAAATTAACGATAAATTACGATGTAAATACAATTTTCTTTCTATTGAAATTTTTAGATAAATTTTCTTTTTTTAGGGAATAGAGAATTTACGATAATTTTTCTTTTTATAGAAAATTTACAATAAATTTTCTTTTCATAGAAAATGTACGATAAATTTTCTTTTTATAGAATATTTACGATACATTTTCTTTTTATAGAAAATTTACGATAAATTTTCTTTTTATAAAAAATTTACGATAAACTTTCTTCTTATATAAAATTTACGATAAACTTTCTTCTTATAGAAAATTTACAATAAATTTTCTTTATATATAAAATTTACGGTAAGTTTTCTATTTATAGAAAACTTACGATAAAACTGTTTTTTCATAGAAAATTTACGATAAATTTTCTTGTTCATAGAAAATTTACGATAAATTTTCTTTTTCATAGCAAATTTACGATAAATTTTCTTGTTCATAGAAAATTTACGATAAATTTTCTTATTCATAGAAAATTTACGATAAAATTTATTTTTCATAGAAAATGTACGATAAATTTTCTTTTTAATGAAAAATTTTTTAGACATTTTCGTTAAATTTTCTTATTGCAAAAAATTTTGTTATTTTTTTACAGAAAGTATAGGAAAACATGATGTTTGTTTACATTGGAGTATTATTCTGTATATTATCTAAAAGTTTTATTCCGAAATATGTCAATAATCCCATAAACCTTAAAATACTTAATAATAAAAAGAAAAACAAGAAATAAAGCTTTCACATTAAGATGCCAGCCTTAAAAAATCCTTTAGATAAATGTCAGCTATTAATAAATAGGTATACTGTAAATCCAGGAAATATTAAGAATATTAAAAAATATGCATGAAAGTACCTGCAAGAGTTTAATAAACAGACTACTACTACTATTCCATGGTGTTTGTAATACTTTTCTATAGTAATTGTTGGCCCTCCTCCTTTTCCTTTGGAGTAGGTCTGTTAGCGATTTTATATTAAAGCTTCTTGACTTTAAGTTGAAAAATGTAATTTTTTTCTATATTGACAGCATGTAGAAAGCCAAAGTGTATTGGCCCACAATAGGCAGGACTACAAAATTGAATTGGCAAAAAGTCACATTGAAATACGACTCTGCAGTGACTTTATGTTTCAAACAAACATTAAGAAAAGAGAGAAAATATAAAGAAAGTAAATGAAAGTGGGAGTGAAAATGGAAGCTTGGAAAGAATATATGTTTGTGTGAGTTATTTTGATTGTTTTGTTTTAACATGAAATGTTTTTTTCTCAAAAGATTTTGCTGCTGTTTCGTTTGTATGAATGACTGGGTGGGTGGTTGTATGGGTGTGTTTGTGTTCAAAAGGAAGAAGAAAATTACGGTGTTTTTGTTGGCCGCTGTTGTTTCATGTACTTGTTCTTTGTAAAATGATGAAGAAAAAACTGAAAAAAACACAAAGACTGGAGATCTTTAGTCTAAAAGGAAAACAAATTAATTAAATGAAATCAAAATTACAATGTGTAGTTAGTTGTATGTAGTTCATACTAGTCGTGGTAGTTACTTTCATTCATTTATTTGTTCAACGTTCATCTCATTTTAGTCATTGAAATGAATGTTAGTTATTTTGACTGTCTGTCCTTATTTTTGTGTGTGTACGTCTGTATGTCTATTCGTTCATTTGTTTAGTTTAGATTGTGTGTGATGTAATATAGAGAGTATTCTGACATTCTAAACGTGTACATTTAATTAAGTTCGTTTCACAACATTTAATGTATTTTCCCTTTTTTGCTGCCTTATTTTAGTTATAATGTCTAGGAAGCGAGCAATTGAACGTATTGAATGCCATATGATATTTAATTGGATTAAACGAAAACAAAAATTCAGAAACAGAAGACAAAAATGAACCAAACATTAACAAACTCTCGATTTTGGTGAAAAATTACATTAAAATTTAATAGATTTACAAAACAAGAAGTGAGGAATTGAAAATATGACGATTGCAAAGTATTTTCACTAAATTGGTTTTATATATAAATTTTCTTTTTACATATTAATACTTAAGATAGATAGATAGATAGATGATAGATAGATAGATAGATAGATAGATAGATAGATAGATAGATAGATAGATAGATAGATAGATAGATAGATAGATAGATAGATAGATAGATAGATAGATAGATAGATAGATAGATAGATAGATAGATAGATAGATAGATAGATAGATAGATAGATAGATAGATAGATAGATAGATAGATAGATAGATAGATAGATAGATAGATAGATAGATAGATAGATAGATAGATAGATAGATAGATAGATAGATAGTAGATAGATATAGATAGATATATCGATAGATAGATAGATGATAGCTAGATAGATAGATAGCTAGATAGATAGATAGATAGATAGATAGATAGCTAGATAGCTAGATAGATAGATAGATAGATAGATAGATAGATAGATAGATAGATAGATAGATAGATAGATAGATAGATAGATAGATAGATAGATAGATAGATAGATAGATAGATAGATAGATAGATAGATAGATAGATAGATAGATGATAGATAGACGATGATAGATAGATAGATAGATAGATAGATAGATAGATAGATAGATAGATAGATAGATAGATAGATAGATAGATAGCTAGATAGATAGATAGATAGATAAAGATAGATAGATAGATAGATAGATAGATAGATAGATAGATAGATAGATAGATAGATAGATAGATAGATAGATAGCTAGATAGATAGATAGATAGATAGATAGCTAGATAGATAGATAGATAGATAGATAGATAGATAGATAGATAGATAGATAGATAGATAGATAGATAGATAGATAGATAGATAGATAGATAGATAGATAGCTAGATAGATAGATAGATAGATAGATAGATAGAATAGATAGATAGATAGATAGATAGATAGATAGATAGATAGATAGATAGATAGATAGATAGATAGATAGATAGATAGATAGATAGATAGATAGCTAGATAGATAGATAGATAGATAGATAGATAGATAGATAGATAGATAGATAGATAGATAGATAGATAGATAGATAGATAGAAGATAGATAGATAGATAGATAGATAGATAGATAGATAGATAGATAGATAGATAGATAGTTAATGAAAATTTTCATTAAATTTTTTTTTACAGAAAATTTTCATTAAATTTTCTTTTTACAGAAAATTTTTGTTAAATTTTCTTTTTACAGAAAATTTTTGTAATTTTCGGTTAATTTTTTTGTTATAGGAAATGTTCGATAAATTTTCGTTTTAAAGAAAATTTTAGATAATTTCTTTATAGAAAATTTTGCAATAAATTTCGTAAAATTGTTTATAGAAACTTTTCGATATAATTTCTTCTCAAATATCTGAATTTTATTTACTTTGAGCTGTAGGTAATAAAAAGAACCAACCTAATATTTACACATTTAGATTAAGCCTTTATTTATGCACATCCCTTTAATGCCTTTAATTATATTGATTACTTAACTTTATTTATGCATGTATTTTAGCCTTTGTCTTTCTATATGTATGTAGGTTTGTAAATGCGTATCTGTGTTTGTAAGCGTTTAGTCATTGGTAAATAAAACTTAATATAATGGTCATGTTAATAGACATTAATCTAGGTGAACGCTTACAACTAATTTGATTTTGTGTTCCTATTACAGCTACTGTTTTATTTTTGCCATTTTGTATTATTTTGTTTCGCTTGTTTGTTGTTATTGTCTAAAATCCAAAACATGTACTAATTTTCGATTTTTTTTTTGCCATTTTGTTAAATGAATGATTTTTGTACGTTCATTGAATTCTAACATGCATTCTCCAAATTTTTTTTGGCAACGTATGTACGTATCGAACAGTATATATAATTTTTATGTTTTGCTGAATCAGCAAAAGATTATATTTAAATCAGCAGTATGGTGGTTTTGCAGTACGTAGTACTTTGTTAAGGTGAACTGCTATTGTTACTGTATACAGTTGGCGGTAATAAAAAGGGGAATAAAAGCTGGAAAATGTATGTAAGTCAATGTTTACAGTATTAAGTCGGTAACTATCTTATAAACAGGATGAACATGACTGAAAAAATAAATGTTATTTATGGCCATGAATAAGAAGACACATTAAAAGTGTCATTTTTAAAGCAAAATTTTTGGCAGGAAGAAATAGAAATTGCAAAAAAATGACAGTGAAATTTTAAGATCCTGAAGCAATGATTACAAATTTATACATTTTAGTGTGGAAAATAAAGTTTGTTTTGCGGAACGTGAACAATTTACAATTTAAGTTTAATATTCTTCAAAATATTGCTATTCAGCTTGCTGAATTAGACATTCTTTTCAATATTTATATTTAGTTTTAATGTAAAACAAAATAATTGTATATATTCAGCTAGCTTAATTGAGTATTATTGCTCTCATATATAAAATCCAGTTAATAAATTTAATTCAGCTAGCTGAATTCTATTATATGCAATAATTTTGTAATTAAATAACAAAACAATTTATGAAATTATAAAATATATGCTAAAACTACCTATTCAGCTAGCTGAATTCCAAAAATTATTTAATATTTATATTCAGCATTTATGAAATTATAAAATATATGCTAAAACTATCTATTCAGCTAGCTGAATTACAAAAATTCATTCATATTTATATTCAGCAAGCTTAGTTTTAAAGTAAAATTAAAAATTATGTATATATTCTGCTAGCGGAATTAAAATTTTTCCATATTTTTAATACCATAATGAATATTTTAGTTCTTCACTATAAAATCCAATAAATGTACTTAATTCAGCTAGCTGAATTGCAATATTTGCAACAATTTGGTAATTTAATAACAAAAGAGTTTATAAAATTCTGAAATATATGCTAAAACAATATATTCAGCTAGCTGAATTACAATATTCTGCAATATTTTGGAACAAAATAAAAAAATTTATATATTCAGCTAGCTGAATTACATAATTTATAAGCATTTTCTTTTATTTTAATACTACTTTCAAGCTTATTTAATAATCCTGCTGAATCGTTCATAAAATGGCTTGAAGCAACATGTTTATTAAAGAATATGGACAGGGTTAAATACTTCATGGAAAACTAAAATGGCATTACAAGTTAGAAGATAGAACTAACAAAGCATATCGAACTTAAAGCTTGCTGAATTGTAACATTTGAATATTTTTTTAAATTTCAGCTTGCTGAATTGTAATTTTTATATTCAGCCAGCTAAACTAGAGATTTTTTTAATAGTTTACTGTTACTATGGCCTAGTTTGGGACCCTTTTGTTATTCACTCTCTCCCTATAACTTTCGATAAATTAAAAATAATAGCAATTTCCTTTCTTCTGTCACTCACTGTAGTAATATTTATTGAGTCTTGGATTTACATCAAACCTTTATAAGAAGTAAATAAGTAGCATTTGGACAATTTAAGGCTTTTCTTTTCACTTTTTTGTATCTTGCTCTAGCTTATATTACCACCCCCCAAAAAAATAGAACGTGAGTAAACTTTAAAGTACATTTAACCAAAAAAATAAAAGAAATCATGCAGGGTATTAAGAAGTATTTTTCTCTCGATTTTTTGAAAGGTCATTCGATGTCATTAATTACCCAGTCGGCAAAAATTTTGTTGTTGTTGTTGTGAGCGTTCATAATTTATAAGACTTAAATGCTTTTTTAAAATAAAATATATACAAAACGTTATTTTGTAAAAGGCTCATTTTTGAAAAATTTTAAATCCCAACACAAGGAAATTATTAATACGAGTATTAAGGAGAAAAAAAAAAACCAAAACAAAAAATGTAAAATAAAAACATAAAATGGCTTACAGAGAATAATTGATGTGGAAGATTTTGTTTGTTTAAATTATGTGTGTATTTATATAAAATATACATACAATATTTTCGTTAGTAACAAATTTTCCTTTATTACCAAAAACAATTTTATGGCAAAAATATTCTATTTGGAACAGCTTTAAAAATGTTAATTTAATTATAAAGAGCCTGTTTAATTAAAATAATTTTAATAAAAGGAAAACATTAAAGTGGCCAATTAAAATTGGAATAATTTTATTTTTTTTAGAAAAATTCTTGTTTAATGAAAAAATAATTCATATTATTAAATGAAAATTTCTTGGAAGGAAGATTTATATTTAATTGAATTTTAGTGTTATGAAAATAAAATCTTATCTAATTACTAAGAAACATCGACAGAAGTTAATTTTAAATGAAACCGGATTTTTCTATATTGTAATAAAAATTTTAAATTTATACATATAATAGCGCTATAAACGAATATAATAGAGCCAGACATAAGCGAATACTGAAAGAGTGAATGTACTTAGCATACAGAGCACTTCTATTCAAGAGCCCCTCTGGTGAATTCAAAATCGTTCGGTTCAAAGAGGGCCGCACTCGTGAGATGGCCGAGCGTCCCATACGGCTACTTTCAATGATGAAATAGTACAAAATTATACTAAAAATAGACTAGACTATAGACTAGACTATAGACTAGACTATATACTAGACTACATACTAGACTATAGACTAGACTGTAGACTAGACTAGACTATAGACTAGACTATAGACTAGACTATAGACTAGACTATAGACTAGACTATAGACTAGACTATAGACTAGACTATAGACTAGACTATAGACTAGACTATAGACTAGACTCTAGACTAAACTATAGACTACACTATAGACTACACTATAGACTAGACTATAGACTACACTATAGACTAGACTATAGACTAGACTATAGACTAGACTATAGACTAGACTATAGACTACACTATAGACTAGACTATAGACTAGACTATAGACTAGACTATAGACTAGACTATAGACTAGACTATAGACTAGACTATAGACTAGACTATAGACTAGACTATAGACTAGACTGTAGACTAGACTATAGACTAGACTATAGACTAGTCTATAGACTAGACTATAGACTAGACTATTAGACTAGACTATAGACTAGACTATAGACTAGACTATAGACTAGACTATAGACTAGACTATAGACTAGACTAGACTATAGACTAGACTATAGACTAGACTATAGACTAGACTATAGACTAGACTATAGACTAGACTATAGACTAGACTATAGACTAGACTATAGACTAGACTATAGACTAGACTATAGACTAGACTATAGACTAGACTATAGACTAGACTAGACTATAGACTAGACTATAGACTAGACTATAGACTAGACTATAGACTAGACTATAGACTAGACTATAGACTAGACTATAGACTAGACTATAGACTAGACTATAGACTAGACTATAGACTAGACTATAGACTAGACTAGACTAGACTATAGACTAGACTATAGACTAGACTATAGACTAGACTATAGACTAGACTATAGACTAGTCTATAGACTATAGACTAGAGTATAGACTAGACTATAGTCTAGTCAATAGTCTAGTCTATAGTCTAGTCTATAGTCTAGTCTATAGTCTAGTCCATAGTCTAGTCTATAGTCTAGTCTATAGTCTAGTCTATAGTCTAGTCTATAGACTAGACTATAGACTAGACTATAGACTAGACTATTGACTAGACTATAGACTAGACTATAGACTAGACTATAGACTAGACTGTAGACTAGACTATAGACTAGACTATAGACTAGACTATAGACTAGACTATAGACTAGACTATAGACTAGACTACTAGACTAGACTATAGACTAGACTATAGACTAGACTATAGACTAGACTATAGACTAGACTATAGACTAGACTATAGACTAGACTATAGACTAGACTATAGACTAGACTATAGACTAGACTATAGACTAGACTATAGACTAGACTATAGACTAGACTATAGACTAGACTATAGACTAGAACTATAGACTAGACTATAGACTAGACTATGACTAGACTATAGACTAGACTATAGACTAGAATATGGACTAGACTATAGACTAGACCTATAGACTAGACTATAGACTAGACTATAGACTAGACTATATGACTAGACTATAGACTAGACTATAGACTAGACTATAGACTAGACTATAGACTAGACTAGTAGACTAGACTATAGACTAGACTATAGACTAGACTATAGACTAGACTATAGACTAGACTATAGACTAGACTATAGACTAGACTATAGACTAGACTATAGACTAGACTATAGACTAGACTATAGACTAGACTATAGACTAGACTATAGACTAGACTATAGACTAGACTATAGACTAGACTATAGACTATAGACTAGACTATAGACTACTATAGACTAGACTATCACTAGACTATAGACTAGACTATAGACTACACTATAGACTAGACTATAGACCTACTATAGACTAGACTATAGACTAGACTATAGACTAGACTATAGACTAGACTATAGACTAGACTATAGACTAGACTATAGACTAGACTATAGACTACACTATAGACTAGACTATAGACTAGACTATAGACTAGACTGTAGACTAGACTATAGACTAGACTATAGACTAGACTGTAGACTAGACTATAGACTAGACTATAGACTACACTATAGACTAGACTATAGACTAGACTATAGACTAGACTATCCTCTTGACTTGACTGTAGACTAGATAAATCTAGTGTATTTGCAATTGAAGACTATTCAATATTCTACTTAGTTGTCCAAAAAATATTTGAAAAAGCTTTTATTGAAATTTAAAATTTTAATTAAAACAACTAGTTAGTACAAACTTTACATATTTAGCACACACAGTTTGTCCCTAAAAGCTAACCCATACTAACAAATTTCCACAAATGTGTCGCATTCTCTCTGTCTTTGTAAACTACAAAATAATTGCAATGTCTTCATAATTAATTGCCTCTGTAAATTGGCAATTTGCATATTCTCTGTTCTGTTTTATGTTCTCTCTGTTGTACTTCTTAGTGTTTATTATTATTTTTTATACCCTACACCACTTTAGTGGGGAGGGTATATTGGGTTTGTGCTGATGTTTGTAACGCACAATAATATTGGTCCTATACCCACCTTAAAGTATACCAATCGGCTCAGAATCATTTTCTGAGTCGATTTAGCTATGTCCGTCCGTCTGTCCGTCCGTCTGTCCGTCCGTCTGTCCGTCCGTCTGTCCGTCCGTCCGTCCATGTAAACCTTTTAATCAAACTACAGGTCGCAATTTTGAAGATAATTCAATGAAATTTGGTACATGATCTTCTATTGTCCCAGGGACGAAGCCTATTGAAAATGGTTAAGATCGGTCCATTATTTCACCTAGCCCCCATACAACTGAACCCCCCAATAGGGCTTATAATCCTTGTAATCAAACTACAGGTCGCAATTTTGAAGATAATTCAATGAAATTTGGTACATGATCTTCTATTGTCCCAGGGACGAAGCCTATTGAAAATAGTTAACATCGGTCCATTATTTCACCTAGCCCCCATACAACTGAACCCCTCGAATAGGGCTTTTAAAACTTGTAATTAAACTACAGGTCGCAATTTTGGAGATAATTCAATGAAATTTGGTACATGATCTTCTATTGTCCCAGGGACGAAGCCTATTGAAAATGGTTACCATCGGTCCATTACTTCACCTAGTCCCCATACAACTGAAACCCCGAATAGGACTTTTAAAACTTTTAATCAAACTACAGGTCGCAATTTTAGAGATAATTCAATGAAATTTGGCACATGATCTTTTATGGTACCGTAGATGAAGCCTATTGAAAATGGTTACTATCGGTCCATTATTTCACCTAGCCCCCATACAACTGAACCCGCCGAATAGGGCTTTTAAGTTCATAATTATGTTTAATATACTCATATCTCGACAAAAAGCTGCAATAACCAAGTTGTATACAAGACTTGATGACCCCCATGAATTCCATAATAATAGGTTCTCATATGACCCTAGCCCCTATGAAAAGCCCCCATCAAAATTTCACTTAAATGTCCACAATTTTATTCAACAATAAACGGCTTAAGTATGTACATATATCTAAGGCAAGGTACAATTCAACTTAAATGCTTTATTATGGCAACTAAATCACATTATATTTTTGTCAAAGGTGTAGGGTATTATATGGTCGGCCTCGCCCGACTATAATTTCTTACTTGTTTATTTTTAAAACATGTTTTAGTTCTTTTGCGAACTCTATAAATAGTTAAACAAATGTATTTTGGCAAAAGCCAAAGGACCTTTGGGAAAAATAATTTTTCTGTAAATTACACGGTGCATTGTACCAAATAAATAAAATGAAAAAAAAACGCATTTAAAAAGGGAGACAAACATATAAAAAATGTATATTTTTTGTTTTTGATATTTTGTTTATTAACGAATGACACTTCCACACCAGAAAAAAAACACATGTTTGTTTAATTTTCATTTAGCAAAACCCACTTTTGATCTCGAGAAAAAAATGTGAATTTCTTTGAAATGAAAAAGAAATTTAGATTGAGTGTGTGGAGTGAAGTTATCCAGCCGGTTCAAAGGAGGTCCAGCAGCACCTGTCTCTGTCACTCTTCTTCACCAGAGTTTGGTGATGAAGGAAAAACTACTACTAACTAACTACTACTGAACTAACTAACTAACTAACTAACTAACTAACTAACTAACCGACTAACTAACTAACTAACTAAACGAACGAACGAACGAACGAACGAACGAACGAACGAACGAACGAACGAACGAAAGAACGAACGAACGAACGAACGAACGAAACGAACGAACGAAGAACGAACGAACAACAAAACGAACGAACAACGAACGAACGAACGAACGAACGAACGAACAAAGAACGAAAGAACGAACGAACGAACGAAACGAACGAACGAACGAACGAACGAACAACGAACGAACGAACGAAGAACGAACGAACGAACGAACGAACGACAACGAACGAACGAACGAACAAAACGAACGAACGAAAGAACGAACGAACGAACGAACGAACGAACGAACGAACGAACGAACGAACGAACGAACGAACGAACGAACGAACGAACGAACGAACGAACGAACGAACGAAACGAACGAACGAACGAACGAAACGAACGAACGAACGAACGAACGAACGAAACGAACGAACGAAACGACGAACGAACGAACGAACGAAACGAACGAAACGAACGAACGAAGAACGAACGAACGAACTAAACGAACGAACGAACGAACGAACGAACGAACGAACGAACGAACGAACGAACGAACGAACGAAGAACGAACGAACGAACGAAAGAACGAACAACGAACGAACGAACGAACGAACGAACGAACGAACGAACGAACGAACGAAAGAACGAACGAACGAACGAACGAAACGAACGAACGAAACGAACGAACGAACGAACGAACGAAAACGAACGAACGAAAAACGAACGAACGAACGAACGAACGAAAACGAACTAACGAACGAAACGAACGAAAACGAACGAACTAACGAACTAACGAACGAAGAACGAACTAACGAACTAACGAACTAACTAACGAACAAAACGAACTAACTAACTAAACTAACTAACTAACTAACTAACTAACTAACTAACTAACAAACTAAAACTAACTAACTAACTAACTAACTAAAACTAACTAACTAACTAACTAACAAGTCTTGTCTATAGTCTAGTCCATAGTTAGTAAAATTGCTGTCTATAGTCTAGTCTAGTCTATAGTCTAGTTTATAGTCTGGTCTATAGCCTAGTCTATAGTCTAGTCTATAGTCTAGTCTATAGTCTAGTTTATAGTCTGGTCTATAGCCTAATCTATAGTCTAGTCTATAGTCTAGTCTATAGTCTAGTCTATAGTCTAGTCTATAGTCTAGTCTATAGTCTAGTCTATAGTCTAGTCTATAGTCTAGTCTATAGTCTAGTCTATAGTCTAGTCTATAGTCTAGTCTATAGTCTAGTCCTATAGTCTAGTCTATAGTCTAGTCTATAGTCTAGTCTATAGTCTAGTCTATAGTCTAGTCTATAGTCTAGTCTATAGTCTAGTCTATAGTCTAGTCTATAGTCTAGTCTATAGTCTAGTCTATAGTCTAGTCTATAGTCTAGTCTATAGTCTAGTCTATAGTCTAGTCTATAGTCTAGTCTATAGTCTAGTCTATAGTCTAGTCTATAGTCTAGTCTATAGTCTAGTCTATAGTCTAGTCTATAGTCTAGTCTATAGTCTAGTCTATAGTCTAGTCTATAGCCTATCTATAGTCTAGTTTACTGTCCAATCTGTAGTATAGTCTCAAAAAGTATGCTAGTTGTCTGTGTAAACAATTTGTCGTGTTGCAGCGACCATTTAAAATCGAAGCTCTTTAATTTGAGACAGTCTCCTCGAACTACAACTATTTTGCACTAACACACATAAAACCCCGAGTATGTGTTAGAGAGGAGTGCAATTAAACCAAATGAAATTGTTAACAAGAATTTCTTTACTAATTTTTGGGCTAACATTTTTATAATGAACTAGATTTGTGTATGAGTATGATGCATAAATATATTTTTGCATTTCATAAAAATTGTTTAACTTGTCGAAAACATCCCTTTGAATAAATACATATTTTTCGTCTATTTGTCGACAGCAATGAATTTTTTTTTTAGACATTTCAAGTACTCATGACTCAAATGTTGATTTATGAATTATTATCCTTTTTTTTTTGTTTTATGTATGAGTGTGTGTGTGTGTTTTAGCCATGATTTTAGGGGCATAAATAACTAGACAAACAACTTTTGAAACTTTAACGTGCAACTTTTTAAAAAATAATGCCAAAAATGAAATTACCAAGAGAAATAATGCTGTTTATGCTTTTCATTAGGTTTTAGAAATTTACAAATAAGTTTTTTTTTGTTCGGTTAAATCAATTATAGAATAAATGACAAGTATTTTTATAAAATAAAAAAATTCTCGGTATTCATAAATGATTGATAAAGTTATTGGTAGCTAAAACAACAGAAGTTAGTGTGTTATACATACAACTGTTTAATAAACCAATAATATATCTTTGATAGCTTTATGTATACAAAAGTAAATGTCTAATCCATGTGTCATAAAATATTATATTTTAAAATTTGTTAAGGTTCATCTTAAAGATTATAATACATTGTTAAATCTCTTGATTAAGTCTATAAAATCAAGTTTACGTGTGATATTTATCTCTTTTCTTTTGTTAGTAATAAACAAATTTTTTGATGGCACGAAATCAAATCTTGCTCTTTTTCATAAAGTCCATAATTTGGTTGTTTTAAATGTTTACATTTGGTTATAAATATTACCATATTAAACAATACATTCATCCATCCACTTCTCATAAAATCAACATACAATAAAAATCCTTTATCTAACTTTTTAAGTGTCGATAATAAATGTAATGGTAGGGATGCATATAAATCACTATAAATATTTTACAATACGCATTCGAAACATTTTTATGTTAAAAGTTTATACTTTTTATATATATTTATATGTTTTTTTTTTTTTTTGCACAAATTAAAGTTAATCCATTAATCATACAAGTGTTTGGAGAGTATAAATAAATACAATACTCTGGTACTATATGAGTATAAAATCAAAAATATCCCCATACACACTCACATACATATTATTATTACAAAGGTCCTTAAAAAGGAACAATATGAGAGAAAAAAATGCATGTTAGAAAGAGCAACTTTTTTAGCATAAAGATTGACAAAAAAATGTATATTTATGTATGAGTAGAGATATTTACACTAAAGCTATTTTAAATAAATAAACAAAAATAACAACAATATTGCAGAAATTTATATAATACATAGTGTTGTTGTCTATATGTAAAAATGGGGGTCAATTAAAAATTGTTTTTGGAACAGCAAATGAATATAAAGTGATTGGGTGTGTCAATTATGAGATTTTTTTGCAGTGGAAAGTATAAATTTGCATTTATAATATCTGGGTTACAACATAATTAAAAAATATTAATTGTATTCATTGTTAAATTTGGTTCGATAATGAGTTAAAGAAAGGGCATCAAAATGCTTAGTATTTTGATAAGTTTCGGTGCAAGGGTTTTACAACATGTAACCATAATACTAAAGACATAATAAAATAAACTATCTTTTATTCCGATAAATTTTTTTATAGAAAAATTTTGCTCTCTGTTTACAAAATATTTTTGTTAAATTTTCTTTCAATAGAAATTTTTCGATAAAAATTTATCAAAAATTTTCTATAAACTTAAAATTTATCAAAAATTTTCTATAACATGAAAATGTATCGAAAATGTTCTATAAAAAGAAAATTTATTGAAAAATTTATAGAAAATATTCTATAAAAAGAAAATTTATCGAAAAAATTCTATAAAAAGAAAATTTATCGAAAAAATTCTATAATAGGAAAACTTATCGAAAAAATTCTATAATAGGAAAACTTATCGAAAAAATTCTATAATAGGAAAACTTATCGGAAAAATACTATAATAGGAAAACTTATCACAAAAATTCTATAATAGGAAAATTTATCGAAAATTTTCTATAATAGGAAAATTTATCGAAAAATTTCTATAATAGGAAAATTTATCGAAAAATTTCTATAATAGGAAAATTTATCGAAAAATTTCTATAATAGGAAAATTTATCGAAAAATTTCTATAATAGGAAAATTTATCGAAAATTTTCTAAAAAAAGAAATTTTATCGAAAATTTTCTATAATAGGAAAATTTATCGAAAATTTTTCATAATAGGAAAAATTTATCGAAAATTTTTTATAATAGGAAAATTTATCGAAAATTTTTTATAATAGGAAAATTTATCGAAAATTTTTTATAATAGGAAAATTTATAGTTAGTTTTATTAGTAGTTTAGTTAGTTTGTTAGTTAGTTAGTTAGTTAGTTAGTTAGTTAGTTAGTTAGTTCTTAGTTAGTAGTTAGTTAGTTAGTTCGTTAGTTAGTTAGTTGTTAGTTAGTGTTTCGTTCGTTAGTTAGTTCGTTAGTTAGTCGTTCGTTTAGTTCGTTAGTAGTAGTTAGTTTAGTTCGTTAGTTCGTTCGTTAGTTTTCGTTAGTTCGTTCGTTCGTTCGTCGTTCGTTAGTTTCGTTCGTTCGTTCGTTCTTCGTTATTCGTTCTTAGTTCGTTCTTTGTTCGTTCGTTCGTTCGTTAGTTCGTTCGTTCGTTCGTGTTCGTTCGTTAGTTCGTTCGTTTTCGTTCGTTCGTTAGTTCGTTCGTTCGTTCGTTCGTTCGTTCGTTCGTTCGTTCGTTCGTTCGTTCGTTCGTTGTTCGTTCGTTCGTTCTTCGTTCGTTCGTTTCTTGTTCGTTCGTTCGTTCGTTCGTTCGTTCGTTCGTTCGTTTTCGTTTCGTTCGTTCGTTCGTTCGTTCGTTCGTTCGTTCGTTCGTTCGTTCGTTCGTTCGTTCGTTCGTTCGTTCGTTCTTTAGTCGTTCGTTCGTTCGTTCGTTTTCGTTCGTTCGTTCGTTCGTTCGTTCGTTCGTTCGTTCGTTCGTTCGTTCGTTCGTTCGTTCGTTCGTTCGTTCGTTCGTTCGTTCGTTCGTTCGTTCGTTCGTTCGTTCGTTCGTTCGTTCGTTCGTTCGTTCGTTCGTTCGTTTCGTTCGTTCGTCGTTTCGTTCGTTCGTTCTTTCGTTCGTTCGTTCGTTCGTTCGTTTCGTTCGTTCGTTCGTTCTTCGTTCGTTGTTCGTTCGTTCGTTCGTTCGTTCTGTTCGTTCGTTCGTTGTTTCGTTCGTTTCGTTCGTTCGTTCGTTCGTTCGTTCGTTCGTTCGTTCGTTCGTTCGTTCGTTCTTTCGTTCGTTCGTTCGTTCGTTTCGTTCGTTCGTTCGTCGTTCGTTCGTTCGTTCGTTCGTTCGTTCGTTCGTTCGTTCGTTCGTTCGTTCTTTGTTCGTTCGTTCGTTCGTTCGTTCGTTCGTTCGTTCGTTCGTTCGTTCGTTTTCGTTCGTTCGTTCGTTGTTCGTTCGTTCGTTCGTTTCGTTCGTTCGTTCGTTCGTTCGTTCGTTCGTTCGTTCGTTCGTTCGTTCGTTCGTTTCGTTCGTTCGTTCGTTCGTTCGTTCGTTCGTTCGTTCGTTCGTTCGTTCGTTCGTTCGTTCTTCGTTCGTTTCGTTTCTTTTCGTTCGTTCGTTCGTTCGTTCGTTCGTTCTTCGTTCGTTCGTTCGTTTCGTTCGTTCGTTCGTTCGTTCGTTCGTTTCGTTCGTTCGTTCGTTCGTTCGTTGTTCGTTCGTTCGTTCGTTCGTTCGTTCGTTTCGTTAGTTCGTTCGTTCTTCGTTCGTTCGTTTTCGTTCGTTCGTTCTTCGTTCGTTCGTTCGTTCGTTTGTTCTTCGTTCGTTCGTTCGTTCGTTCGTTCGTTCGTTCTTCGTTCGTTCGTTCGTTCGTTCGTCGTTCGTTCGTTCGTTCGTTCGTTCGTTCGTTCGTTCGTTCGTTCGTTTCGTTCGTTGTTCGTTGTTCGTTCGTTTTTTCGTTTCGTTCTTTCGTTCGTTCGTTCGTTCGTTCGTTCTTGACTTCCTCGCCCCTTTTCTGCGCTCCTCTGTTCGGTCTGGGTCTGCGCGCTTCGGTCTGGGTCTTACATTTGTGATTAGGAAACACAAGTCTATTTCGCTTCATAGTTCCAACAACTTTCGCTCTAGGGCAATGTGCGAAAACCTTTTCATGCTACTATTCCCGATAAATAATGAACAAAACTTTTATGAATTTTCTTTTTAGAGAAAATTTTCTTTTTATAGAAAAATGATCGATAAATTTTTAATATTTTAGACAAAATTCTACAATTATCTACTTCTACGATGGTATCATCAGTAGGATGGCTCCAAAATTGATGTTGCCGATCTCTAATGAATACGCACCGCTGTTGGCCTAGTTAATCTTGCATATTTTCTACATATACTTCAATATTATAAAAAAATCAAACTACCTCTCTTGTACATTAAAAAAATTGTTTAACAAATTACATCCGTTAGGAAAAAAGCCTTGACTTAACTAATCCTTGTCCTTGCAGTAACTTTTCAATTACACCACTTTAGAATAAAATCTCTATATTTTTTAAGCTGTATATATTTTTTTAAATGTTTTACATAAATACAACAGCAGCGACAAAAATCTCCCTCCAAAAAAATATACAAAATTTGTAAATGAAAAATAGCGAGAAAAACACCCAACAATAACACTTCGTTAAAAATCTCATGGTGGGTTAGAGATACGGGACAAAATAACACTTTATACACACTCACAAATAGAAAGAAACCCTTAAAATGGGTACATGTATGTAATATCGTACTTACCTCCCAATTTATCCACTCAGCTTTGGTGGGTTACAATAAATGGTTGGATGGATACATGGCCTAGCTGTTTAACTGTCTATGTAAATGGCTAGCAGGCAAAATACTCACTCGCGCAAACAACAACATCAGCCGTAACAACAATAACAGCAAACAGCGACAAAGTTTAAAAAAAATGGTTGAAAGAAGAGGAATGAAATAGCACCATGCAGAGAGTTAGGGCACAGTAGGATAGATAGATACATGAAGTTAATTCTAAAATTTATATAATAAATCCTTTTGGGTTATGAACAGGCGAGGACTAATAGAGCTTCACTGATTCTTATTAACTAGATGTCGAATTTTTAACTTCGAATTACATTTATGTAGATAGAGTAATCCATAGAAATCATTTGACCTAAGAGTAAGTAATAAGTTATCACAGACTAGTGATTGAAAATCCTCTGAAGAGACCGCAAAATCCCGTCACAAATCTATAAATACCATCCACCATTAAAAGCAATGCGATAACCTTTATCTGATCCCCATTGCAGAGTTCCCATTATTAAAGTATGTGAAACTTTCGGGAAACCAGTGCTGTTCTTTAGTGATCTTCGATATTTGAAGCTTTGAAAGCTCAAAGAAGAAGTTGATGGGTAAGCTCAGAAAAAGTCTTAAGCGAAAATCTCCGTATCGAAGTTTGCGAAAGTCCACGTTCATGGTCAAACAGAGTCATCAACTTCCAATATTTTTTACACTTCCAGGAAACTAACAACTTTGCATGTGCATGAATTGTTGTGATATTAACAAACTCAGAGAATAGCCCCAAATTCAGTTCCAATCCATGTTCTACCAAGAAACACTCTTTAATAAGAATTGTGATCGTATTGGTCTGCGAATCGAGCGTTTGAATATGGGAAGCGGTATTCCGACAAAAGTGACTGTCTCTTTTATCCGAATCGATCATGTTCAATATGCAGACATGTCCTTTGAGTCTGGTCAGGGATTGAATGCAAAAGAAGATGTTTCGCCTTGCTACGTTGTAGTGGTAACGTCTCAAATTTCACTGATATGTTTCTTCTTTTTGGAGAAGCACTCTGGGGATGCTGGGGAAAGTTTGTTCCACATATGGACACGAAGTCCATAACGTGAACACCTGCCTTGACGGCCTTATTTCACAGTGGCCTTTTTCTGGGTATATTAGAGACGGTCTACCACGCGCCCCTGAATCTTTATATGAAGAACTCAGGTAGCAATTTTGTACATGGCTGAGCTGGTCCATGTACAAACACTTTACTGAAGAACTCGAGCTTTCTAATCTCTTGCCATAGTAGCCCCGTTGCGGAATGACAGCATGGGATCAATCCCAATGCAAACCCCGACAAGGAAAAAGCAATCAATAGTCTAAAGTCAATAGAAGGGCCGACAACCCCTAACAACATCAGGTGAAATCAATCTTCCGGGATACTGGAAGGTGGCCACCCTTATGATGTCATGCAAGATTGCATCATTTAAAATGCAATCCCCATCAACTAATAACCGATTCCAGTGCATTACTTAACCTCTTAAAGAACGCTCTACCACACTACTAAGATGGCGCTGTTGATTCTGCAACAGCACCTAGAGACGTATTTGGTAGTCCGAAATACCCAGCCAATAAATCTGGATCCCTCTGTATGTCAGATAATGTGACAAAGGATGTAGAAATTTCCAAAGTCAATTCGAACTCAATAATTGCCCCGACAAGTTGAGGGAATGGACCACAACCATATGTCGCGTAGCACGAAACAATATGAATCCTGTTGAGATGGCAACAGCACCGGGAACTTCCCTGAATTAAATCAGTACTAGTCTCCTCGGGCAGAGGAGTCTTTCCCGATCGTTCACCAATTACATCAGTTCCATTCTCAGACCATAAAGAAGGATCTACGTAATGACAGGCAACTACCAAGTGTCAACCTGAAAATTCTCCAACATATACTGGTGCCCTACTACGCGAAGAGTAAGAGATACTCAACGGGTTCAGGAATCCAGCATAATTTGCTCTGTCACATCACCCAGTGACATTTGTTGAGATGGCAACAGCACCGGATAGAGAATCCAGACATATTTGTCATTCTCACCCCGCGAATTTGGGTATTAACTACAGCCACTACGTGGATCCTTAAGGAACCTCAACCAATTGACCGGTCATGACTATGTCCTGTGGGCCCGTAGTGCCAGATTATTTGGTACTCTGGTTAGACCCCATATCAAATCATTCCAAGGAAAGGCCGAGGATACATTTGATCATTACCACCTTGCAATACACCAAGATGGAAACATGCCCCGGGGGGACTCATATGTACAGTACTACTAAATAGTGAATTCTCTCGCTCTTGCTGAATGAAATACTAGTTTCGGGAACAAGTATCCTAAAGTTACCAAGTTACCTAAGAAAACCGAAACATTTGATACTTGAAATATGTGATTAGTTCAGCGAATATCACTCTGTATTCTCATACCCAGAACATCAAGAGCTTTTGATTCCATAATATTTACAACATTGAGTCTTATGTAGTGAATGGTTTGCACGATTTTTGCGAGAGAAAAGCTAGAAAGTCAATCGTATAATGGAAGTTTATAAAGACGAAATCAAGCCAATTGCACATACCATGTTTTAAAAGTGAAGCGTATCTCAGAGAGAGAGCGTTCTGCACCGATCGAGTAGTTGGACGGTATCAAATAGTAAATATATAGGCTAGGTATGGCAAAACTTCCCAACCACTTCCGACGGCTGTCATGGTGGACTATTACGATATTCGCATATACTGGGAGTTTTTAGACCAATGCTAAGTTCAAATTCAGCTTAGGGTACAGTTTCCTTGTGTTTGTCTGGTCAGATCAGCAGCTCATAGTAGAAAAGACGCTTGGTGTTGCATTCGATACAGGTTTCCTGTGATGGTCTGGCCGTAGCGCCATGGATATTTAGCATTGGTGTCGATTTGGCCGGTTTGTCAGGGCAAATCTATCTCTTGAACTACGGATTACCGTAATGGATCCATATCTTCTTTCTTACAACAAATGGATTGGTGCAAAAACTATTTTTTTTGTATAGCGTTTAAGAAGTATTTCGGACATGCTAAGTAGCCTTTGGATGAATCCTACTTGCTACTAGAGTTGCTTCTAATGATTTTACAAGTTCTTGTTGAGTTGGATTACAATCATCATAGAGTAATCCCCTAAATTCTTGGACTTAAACTTCCAGTCTGGACGATCTTTGTCTTGAGTGACAAAGTCAACCACAATCATTGAAAATGGTGGCAGAGGCACTTAAGAAGAGTTCATTGCAATGGGCTTTAAGATTTTTATGTTTATTAACCTTCACAACTTCCCCCTTCATTTCCACTGTTCAACAGCCGCAGCAATAAACAGCCCATAGTGGCTTATTTAACTTCTATACTCAGCTGCATATTCAGAACATGAATTTTGCTTGCAGTAAGAAAACGTTGTGCGTTTGTTCTTCCTTCGGAAGACTAAAGGCCATTAAGAGTGTTTTATAATGTTGTTTATTTATTTGTGTTTGTGTGTTTAAGTTTGTTTGTATATATGTTTATATACATATGTATGTATATATGCATAAGAACCACGACTTTTGAGTTAAGTTTGGTAAGTGAGTGCGTATGTGTGCGAGTTTGTGATTTTGTTATAGCTGTTTATTTTGTTTAAACTAAATGAAAATTGGTTCGAAATTTAAGCGGCGGCAAACGATAACTACTCATCATGTGTTTGTTGACATTTTTGGGTCACAACTAAATAATTACACACAGTTATAGTCACTACACAAACATACATATACATAGGGCTACATAAGGATAAGCATAGTGACTATGCCATAGTCCTGTGTACATACTGAGTATGAGTGTAGATGTCAGTAAATATGTAGAAACAACTTATTTATGTGTGTCGTTATATTTGTATATACATATGTACATATGTATGTCTGTATGTACTTATGAGAGAGTGCATAGAATTATGTTTGTTTTCAATGAATTGCATACAAATTGCTGGTTGAGGCCTCCTATTTTTTTTCCTTAAAAATACGATTTAACACAAGGACAATATGAACAACAATGCTGCTGATGACGACAAAAAATTAAAAAAGTTGAGAAAAATATATATAAACGGAAAAATAACTGTTGCAATATAATAACAAATAATCATGTTGCACTTACTTGCATATACTACAAGCAACCGCACTACGTTCATATGTTTTGCATCAACATTATTATGTGATCATCATCAACAGCCTTATCTCGTAACATTTAATTTACATTGCAGTTTCCTCCTCGTCGTAGGCATCATCAGCATCCACATCATCATCACTAGTAACCCAACTTTATGGGTAACATAAACAACTGATGCCATTTTATATCAAAAACCAAAAAAAGAAAAAATCTGAAAACATAATGAGTCCTTCAATTCCATAAATTTATATTCATATTTATGCCTTTTTATTGTAGCAATTCCGTTAACTGGTCAAATTTGTTCATTGGCTTGATACAATCAGAAATGTTTTATCATTTGTTTTATTCTTTAGTTGCATTATTTCAGTTTGAACTGAAATCGTTATTACTTTTTGAAACAAAATATAATTAATCAAAAAGGCTTTATTACAGAGTTTGATACATATTGTATTTTGAGGATGCAATATACTTTTATGTGTTTTTACAAGCAGTTCTTGGAATTAAGTAATATAGAAATAATTTTTAACGATTTCAAGTGGGACCTCGATTTTCCGTGATGGTCAGGATCGGAAGCATTCTGTATAATCGATTTTCCCGGCTAATTGAGTGCCAATTTTGGCTAGACTTTTGCTAAGACTAGACTATAAACTAGACTAGACAATAGTCTATACTAGACAATAGACTTGACTATAGACTAGACTAAAGACTAGACTGAAGACTAGACTGTAGACTAGACTGTAGACTAGACTGAAAACTAGACTGTAGACTAGACTATAGACTAGACTATAGACTAGACAATAGACTAGACTATAGACTAGACTATAGAATAGACTATAGACAAGACTATAGACTAGACGATAGACTAGACGATAAACTAGAATATAGACTAGACCATAGACTAGACTATAGAATAGACTATAGACTAGACTATAGACTAGACGATAGACTAGACGATAAACTAATATAGACTAGACTATAGACTAGACTAGACTATAGACTAGACTAGACTATAGACTAGACTAGACTATAGACTAGACTATAGACTAGACTATAGACTAGACTATAGACTAGACTATAGACTAGACTATAGACTAGACTATAGACTAGACTATAGACTAGACTAGACTATAGACTAGACTATAGACTAGACTATAGACTAGACTATAGACTAGACTAGACTAGACTATAGACTAGACTATAGACTAGACTATAGACTAGACTATAGACTAGACTATAGACTAGACTATAGACTAGACTATAGACTAGACTATAGACTAGACTATAGACTAGACTATAGACTAGACTATAGACTAGACTATAGACTAGACTATAGACTAGACTATAGACTAGACTATAGACTAGACTATAGACTAGACTATAGACTAGACTATAGACTAGACTATAGACTAGACTATAGACTAGACTATAGACTAGACTTAGACTAGATTATAGACTAGACTAAAGACTAGACTAAAGACTAGACTGAAGACTAGACTTAGACTAGACTATAGACTAGACTATAGACTAGACTATAGACTAGACTATAGACTAGACTATAGACTAGACTATAGACTAGACTTAGACTAGACTATAGACTAGACTATAGACTAGACTATAGACTAGACTATAGACTAGACTATAGACTAGACTATAGACTAGACTATAGACTAGACTATAGACTAGACTATAGACTAGACTATAGACTAGACTATAGACTAGACATACTAGACTATACTAGACTATAGACTAGACTATAGACTAGACTATAGACTAGACTATAGACAGACTATAGACTAGACTATAGACTAGACTATAGACTAGACTATAGACTAGACTATAGACTAGACTATAGACTAGACTATAGACTAGACTATAGACTAGACTATAGACTAGACTATAGACTAGACTATAGACTAGACTATAGACTAGACTATAGACTAGACTATAGACTAGACTATAGACTAGACTATAGACTAGACTATAGACTAGACTATAGACTAGACTATAGACTAGACTATAGACTAGACTATAGACTAGACTATAGACTAGACTATAGACTAGACTATAGACTAGACTATAGACTAGACTATAGACTAGACTATAGAGTAGACTATAGACTAGACTATAGACTAGACTATAGAGTAGACTATAGACTGGACATAAACTTGACTATAGACTAGAGCCTAATCTATAGTCAAGTTTATTGTCTAGTCTATAGTCTACTCTATAGTCTAGTCTATAGTCTAGTCTATAGTCTAGTCACTAGACTATAGACTAGACTATAGATTAGTTAGTTAGTCAGTTAGTTAGTTAGTTAGTTAGTTAGTTAGTTAGTAGTTAGTTAGTTAGTTAGTTAGTTAGTTAGTTAGTTAGTTAGTTAGTTAGTTAGTTAGTTAGTTAGTTAGTTAGTTTAGTTAGTTAGTTAGTTAGTTAGTTAGTTAGTTAGTTAGTTAGTTAGTTAGTTAGTTAGTTTAGTAGTTAGTTAGTTAGTTTAGTCGTTGTTGTTCGTTCGTTCGTTCGTTCAGTTCGTTTGTTCGTTCGTTCGTTCGTTCGTTAGTTCGTTCGTTCGTCTTTCGTTCGTTCGTTTCGTTCGTTCGTTCGTTCGTTCGTTCGTTCGTTCGTTCGTTCGTTCGTTCGTTGTTCGTTTCGTTCGTTCGTTCGTTCGTTCGTTCGTTCGTTCGTTCGTTCGTTCGTTCGTTCGTTCGTTCGTTCGTTCGTTCGTTTTCGTTCGTTCGTTCGTTCGTTCGTTCGTTGTTCGTTCGTTCGTTCGTTCGTTCGTTCGTTCGTTCGTTCGTTTCGTTCGTTCGTTCGTTCGTTCGTTTCGTTCGTTCGTTCGTTCGTTCGTTCGTTCTCGTTCGTTCGTTTCGTTCGTTCGTTCGTTGTTCGTTCGTTCGTTCGTTCGTTCGTTCGTTCGTTCGTTCGTTCGTTCTCGTTCGTTTCGTTCGTTCGTTCGTTCTTCGTTCGTTTCGTTCGTTCGTTCGTTCGTTCGTTCGTTCGTGTTCGTTCGTTCGTTCGTTCGTTCGTTCGTTCGTTTCGTTCGTTCGTTCTTTCGTTTTCGTTCGTTCGTGTTCGTTCGTTCGTTCGTTCGTTCGTTCGTTCGTTCGTTCGTTCTTCGTTCGTTCGTTCTCGTTTCGTTCTTTCGTTCGTTTCGTTCGTTCGTTCGTTTCGTTTTTCGTTCGTTCGTTCGTTCGTTCGTTCGTTCGTTCGTTCGTTCGTTCGTTCGTTTAGTTCGTTCGTTCGTTCGTTCGTTCGTTCGTTCGTTCGTTCGTTCGTTCGTTCGTTCGTTCGTTCGTTCGTTCGTTCGTTCGTTCGTTTCGTTCGTTCGTTCGTTCTTTCGTTCGTTCGTTCGTTCGTTCGTTCGTTCGTTCGTTCGTTCGTTCGTTCGTTCGTTCGTTCGTTCGTTCGTTCGTTCTTTCGTTTCGTTCGTTCGTTCTTCGTTCGTTCGTTCGTTCGTTCGTTCTTTCGTTCGTTCGGTTTCGTTCGTTCGTTCGTTCGTTCGTTCGTTCGTTCGTTCGTTCGTTTCGTTCGTTCGTTCGTTCGTTCGTTCGTTCGTTCGTTCGTTCGTTCGTTCGTTCGTTCGTTCGTTCTTGTCGTTCGTTCGTTCGTTCGTTCGTTCGTTCGTTCGTTCGTTCGTTCGTTCGTTCGTTCGTTCGTTTCGTTCGTTCGTTCGTTCGTTCGTCGTTCGTTCGTTCGTTCGTTCGTTCGTTCGTTCGTTCGTTCGTTCGTTCGTTCGTTCGTTCGTTAGTTCGTTTTCGTTCGTTCGTTCGTTCGTTCGTTTCGTTCGTTCGTTCGTTCGTTCGTAGTTCGTTCGTTCGTTCGTTCGTTTCGTTCGTTCGTTCGTTCGTTCGTTCGTTCGTTCGTTCGTTCGTTCGTTCGTTCGTTTGTTCGTTCGTTCGTTCGTCTTCGTTCGTTCGTTCGTTCGTTCGTTCGTTTCGTTCGTTCGTTCGTCGTTCGTTTCGTTGTTCGTTTTGTTCGTTCGTTCGTTTCGTTCGTTTGTTCGTTCGTTCGTTCGTTCGTTCGTTCGTTCGTTCTTTCGTTTCGTTTCGTTCGTTCGTTTCGTTCGTTCGTTGTTCGTTCGTTCGTTCGTTCGTTGTTCGTTCGTTCGTTCGTTCGTTCGTTCGTCGTTCGTCGTTCGTTCGTTCGTTCGTTCGTTCGTTCGTTTCGTTCGTTCGTTCGTTCGTTCGTTCGTTCGTTCGTTCGTGTTCGTTCGTTCGTTCGTTCGTTCGTTCGTTCGTTCGTTCGTTCGTTCGTTCTTTCGTTCGTTCGTTCGTTCGTTCGTTCGTTCGTTCGTTCGTTTCGTTCGTTTCGTTCGTTCGTTCGTTCGTTCGTTTCGTTTTCGTTCGTTCGTTCGTTCGTTCGTTTTCGTTCGTTCGTTTCGTTCGTTCGTTCGTTCGTTCGTTCGTTCGTTCGTTCGTTCGTTCGTTCGTTCGTTCGTTCGTTTCGTTCGTTCGTTCGTTCGTTCGTTCGTTCGTTCGTTCGTTCGTTCGTTCGTTCGTTTCGTTCGTTCGTTCGTTCGTTCTCGTTCGTTCGTTCGTTCGTTCGTTCGTTCGTTCGTTCGTTCGTTTTCGTTCGTTCGTTCGTTCGTTCGTTCGTTCGTTCGTTCGTTCGTTCGTTCGTTCGTTCGTTCGTTCGTTCTTTCGTTCGTTCGTTCGTTCGTTCGTTCGTTCGTTCGTTCGTTTCGTTCGTTCGTTTTCGTTTTCGTTGTTCGTTCGTTCGTTCGTTCGTTCGTTCGTTCGTTCGTTCGTTCGTTCGTTCGTTCTTTCGTTCGTTCGTTCGTTCGTTCGTTCGTTCGTTCTTCGTTCGTTCGTTCGTTCGTTCGTTCGTTCGTTCGTTGTTCGTTCGTTCGTTCGTTCGTTCGTTCGTTCGTTCGTTCGTTCGTTCGTTCGCGTTCGTTCGTTCGTTGTTCGTTCGTTCGTTCGTTCGTTCGTTTCGTTTCGTTCGTTCGTTCGTTCGTTCGTTCGTTCGTTCGTTCGTTCGTTATTCGTTCGTTCGTTCGTTCGTTCGTTCGTTCGTTCGTTCGTTCGTTTCGTTTCGTTCGTTCGTTCGTTTCGTTCGTTCGTTCGTTCGTTGTCGTTCGTTCGTTCGTTCGTTCGTTCGTTCGTTCGTTCCCCCCCGTGTCGTTCTCCTGCCCGCCTTTTTTCCTTTTCCCTTTGTTTGTTTTTCTCTATTACATTCATCTGATGAAAGAAGAAATATTGAGGGAAATTGGAAACAAAAATATGTGTGAATGTAATAATGTTTAAAAAAAAAACGAGGAAAAACGAAACGCTAAACAAAAATGATTGTTAAATTTTCTGCATCCATACACACATTCAATGTTCATTGCAGTTGATTTAACACACACTCTCTTTTTCGAACACAGGCATACACAAACTAACTTATACTATTACACAGGCCACACTTAGTCGGCGGCATATTCAAGTCAGTGAGCCTATCACGGCCTACAGTGGTTTTAACTTGACAATTTCTCGTTTTTTCCCTATTTTTTCGGCAAAGTTTAGCGCTTTTTTTTGGGGAGGTAAATCTCTAGAGCGATTAAAATAGGATTCTTGCTGAAGTGTTAGAAATTTTAAGTTTATCATTTATTCAACTTGCCCTACGGCCTTCCACAAGAGATGACTTAAAAGGACTTAAAATTGCCTTTCTTTCGGTCGTTGCATTTGGGAATGGCAGAAAAATAGCGAAATTTTTGTGGGAAAAACAAATTTAGCTTAGTGTGTGTTTTTGCTGCTGTTTTTGTTGGAGGGTGGTAAACTTATTTCGAATTCATGAGATTTCAAGCTTTAAACAAACCAACGAAAGAAATTGCATTGCATTGCTGAAGATTATTTAGCTTGAACAATGTGAATGTTATTATTTCGGAAAAATTGAACCACTTCTTGGAAAAAGACTCGAATCAACTATTTGTATAAGAGAACAATAATTGAACAAGAAAATTTGAAAACTAACATCAAATTAACGATGAAATTTATTTGAAAATCCAGGGTGTCCAGATTGGTTATATTGTAATACACTGAATAGTCCGTCTCTCAGCCTGGCTGCTAAAGGCATGTATACTTTTCAGTATAATATTGATAGCATTCTCACCGTTAATATATATTTATTTCGAAGTAAAGGAACCATTATTATTAAAAGAAACAAAATATTTGTATCTGTTTTGATAGCAAGGGTATTTGGGATATAATAAAACATTTTAAGTATCTGTTACCAAAGAAATAATGTTCCTTTTTTAACACAAAACACATTATATCTTGATACATATGACATTAGTTGCTATAGAAATAAAATAAAGAAAGACTTTTCCAATAAGTTCATGTTGACATTCACGGGTGGACATGTTGTTTTGGCGGCGTCTGCCAAATCACTATAACAAGCGACGTCGTTAACAGCACATCTTCAAATGTTAGAATTTAATAATGAAAATTACTTTAACTGAGACAATCAATTATTGGTCGTTTTCACTTTAGTTGGATTTTAAACAGCACATATGAAAGATTCCACTAGGAGTTCAAAACCCGAAGATTATTTTACAAGTATTTAGTTATAAAGTTTTTTTTAGTTAACTTAATAATTAACGTAATAATTTGAACACCCTAATTAGCATCCGGCTCAGGCGATATTGATGAAAGTTGGTAGTAGAACACTAGGCAATCGATTACATTTTTGTCTCCAGGAACTAGAACTTGCGTAAAGTTTCATTTTTATGATTTGACTCAACACTTGGGTCTTCCGACGTCTAAATTCCAGACATGCATATCTTAGTGAAATTGGAAATTGGAATTGAATAGATGGAAACGATTACTCTCCATTTCCAAGAATTCCGACTTTCTGAGACTTCGATTTCTTTATATACGTAATTAGTTTACTATGTGACTGCACAACGATGTCCTTGAAGATGATCAAAAATAAATTTCCTTAAGGTTACTATATTGACCGACATCATTGGAAGAATTCTGGTAACGAATTGAGCTTTGGATGCTAGCCTGCAAACGTAATTTTCAAAGCTTGATGTTAATGACAGATAACAACGATGTACAAGAACTAATAAATCAAGGGAATTACAGTTAACGACCATAGATAATTATGTTTATTGGTTGACTAGGCATTGAAGCGTTCAGAAAAAAAAACTCAATTTCAAAAGAATATCAGCAGTTTATTAGAGTGTTCTGAAGAAACCGTTAGCTTTTGTACATACCTTTTAAGGAGAAACCCCAGACTAAGCCATTTTTGAACATGTGCAGAAGAACTCAAAGCGATAAATTCGTTAAAGTCCCGTTGAATAGTGTTCCCCTAATCTTCATACACACATTTGTATCTATAACCATTCCTCTATAACAAATTTAACCAAAGTAAATAAATAACCTTAGCACCTAGTATTTGGTAAATCTGACATTTTGATAGAGAAAAATATCCGACAAATTCACTTAGCTATGCGGGTGAGTTTCACACACCCCTAATTCGTTCTGAATATCATTCATTTGACATCAAATGAATTAATAGCCTTCTGAGGCGCCGTTGTTGTAGCGGAATATGGACTTCAGCGTATATCAATCCTTAAACCCGTGATATGGGTTCAACCGCAAGCACCATGTGCACCTTTAATGGACCTCCCCAATAACTGGCAATATAAAAAAGTTCGAACGAAAGTTCGCTGAAGTCCAGCGGTTCCCGTGGTACCAAATAGTTTATGCTTTCTTCTCAACTCACGAGTAAAATAACTTCTCCAGTTATTAGACCCACCTCTTTTCCCTAGGGATTGCAATAATACCAAGCTGAGGGTGATTCTCAGCATGTTCGTGGGGGTTATATGAGAGGGTTCACATGAAGCCAAAGCAACCGATTCCGTAATTAATCAGTGAACTCATTTAGAAATTCCAGGCCGAGCAATCACATTTTGAACATTTTTAGAAGAACTTGTATGAAAACAATCGATTGAGGAATTTGACAACATCGATTCTTTACCATATTTAACTCCCACAATTTTATTCGGGAATTAGACTTCGAATACGAAACCTCCTTTGTATACTCTGTACATCAATTCATGAATCATCCCAGAATATAAAGAGTACATATATTGAAAAGGAATTTTTGTACTAAATCTTGATATCGATTTAAATCACTACCACTTAAAGCTATCAACTTGTAGTGTCCTAGTGGAGCATTTTAAATTTTATATAAATTTCAACAAAATAATTGCATATATTAAGCTTAAAGCATTCATTATACATACATATATTTACATATATATTCTGTAATCAAATATGTATAAATAAATAAAAATTTTACGAATATTTCTAGTAAAAAATCTAAACAACACACAAATACTCTAACATTTTTCATCAACCCACACCAAATCCTTAAGTTTCAGTATGTCATTGAAATATCCTCAAAAGTATTTGTTTAATAAATAATTTAAACAAGAGTAAATCTTGTTACCAACAATGACATTGAATTTTTTTTTTTTTTTTTGTAAAATTCATTTACATACCACAGTGCACATCATAAAACAATTGTATAAATTTTGTATAACACTCTTATCAACGCTCTGGAACCTAAAATTCTTTTCCTCCTCTCAATGTCGCTGATTTTCACCAGCACTTTTGTTTTCCTAACAAATCATAGGCATCATACATTTTCAATTTGTTTTACATATTTTCGCAATAGTTTTATCAAAATAACAGAAAATGTGAAAATATAGAAAAAATCCAAAAAAAAAGAAAAAAAATTGAAAAAACTGTTAGGAAAATATTACAATGTATAAATTGAAAATCTATTCACACTAACCTTGTTGTTGGTTGCATGGTTGGTTTGCTAACGTTTATTTGGTGTTGTTGCTATTATTGTTTTACTACAACCATTATTACGGAACAGAACACAACAAAAAAAAAAAACAAGCCCCAATATAAATTTCAAGATTGATTTTTGTATGTTTTGCAACCAACAAAAATGTATGCGATTCTCGTTGTTGTTGTTGTTGCTGCTACAAAGTATTGAGAGTCGTCAACAGTGTTGCATTGAAGTGTCATCATCAACATTACCACATCCACACATATACACACACATCAAATATAAACATACAAATTGAAACACAACCGCAACACGAGAGTAGAGGAGTCATACACTCATACTGGTTGGCAGTATCCTTACAAGCCTACATCTATATAAACAAGTGTGTATCGTTATTGGAGTGCATGTCATCCCAGCAGTTTAGCAAGGTGTCAAAGTATTCTTGGTAGTTTCAAAATTATATGGTTAAGAGAGGAAAGGAAATCAATGGTCCTTTTCGTAGCTTTAAGTAATCTAGTGGGAAATCAATCGTCCCATTCTAGCGAGAAGTCACTTCAAACCTTCTTGCCTGTTCTGATCTTTGGAAAGTTGTTAGTTAAGTCACCAAAAGTAATCTATTACTGATTCAATACAGATAAGGTTAGGTCGAAAGCCACTATTGGTCATTCAATGTTTCAATGTACAAAACCTCAACGTCCTGGGTGTAGTTTATTAGAATTTTCCAATCAGTCTTCCTGAGGAATGTAATGTCTTGAATAATTCCCAAGATATTTGGATCTAATATCAGACAGATATCAGTGTTCTAGCGTTTCACTGTCGTCTACGCATTCAGAATCAAAATGAGGGATTAACTGTCAATCGAGCTGTCATACTGCGCTTACTTCTTGACATTTACGATTAGTATTGATGTTCACCCGATATTTTATCGCAAAACTGTGTTCAGCAGTTAACTTTTGGCTTAACGGGCTTGTTAGTAAACAAAATTGAGGCATATGGAGTGAGACCAATCAGCAACAGACCCCGCAGACTTCATTACAACCAGAAAAATGCACCTTTTGGAGCGGTTTACACGCTTTTGGCATCATGGGACTTTGTATTCTTAATGACGACGAAGTGCCCAGTAGAGATTATTGCCGAACCAGGATCAATGATCTATTGTTTGAAACTTTGGACCACATTTCTCGAACGAGATGGGGTTTTAACAGGATTGAGCTTTGTGCTTCACAGTAACCGAAAGCATCGATTTTATGCAGCCTAAATTTAGCAATATTTTGATTTAGAGAAATTGACTTAACGATTGACCTCGCAGGTCATGCGATTTAACAACTTTCGATTATTTCCAGTGGGTCTACGTTAAATCTATGGTTTATGCTGATAAATCAGCAACAACTGATATCTTGGAAGCCAACCTTGTTCCTAATATTCGTGTAATTCTTCTAGAAAATGCTCGAAACAGTAGCCCAAAGTTGGAGGCTCAAAATTGGCTTAGTCGAGAACACCAACTGCGGTCATTTGGTTGAAATAATTTTCAATGAATCAGCTTTCTTCTATCACAACTACATGATAAATGCTAAAACCACTATATCGGCACCATTCACCTCGAACTACAAGGGCTGCTTTTCAAACATGCATCCGTATGTAAGTTGGGGTTTTTGTAATTGTATCGAAAATCTTTACTTGTATGTGTTAATAATAACACATCAACATCATCATCGTCGTCATCATCAGCAGTACCAGTACCGTTACTATTGCCTCAAATTTTTTGTTTCCTTTTTAATATTTCGAATAATTCTCTTGTTGTTTTTGCTTCCCATGGTAGTGTTTTTGTTGTTGGTGGTGCTCTTGCTCAGTATGTACTGCTACAAAACATAGCGATAATCTCAAACCCAATAAACAATTCATTTTTAGCTGTGATTTATGTGTTGACATGTAATCGTAACACATCCTCTTAATGAGCTCTGTTAGTATAAGGAAATTAAGGTTTTGGGTGTTCTTATTTATTACATTGTTTTACAGTTATATTCGTATATACATACATGCACTCATACATATACGTAGTTACTTAAACTGGTGTACGTTTGGAAAGTCTGCAAAGGTAGAGGCTACAGTGTTGTGTAAAAGAATTTCGGAGAGTTTAGAAAATTATCCCAACATTTGACCGAAAATCTTCTTTAACAACCCATGACTAAGCTTCAAAAATACCATGATGGTTAACGATTTAACATCAAGGAATTTGAAATTGTCCTGAAAGGAATGTTAGGAAAAACATAAATGGTTATATTTAATTGAACAAGCGACATGCTAAACATTACAACCGACTGATGAATACAAGGCGATTGAATCGATATATTTATTTACAAATAATGATATGCATAGTTTCGGAATATAGCATTAATCCAAAGTTATCCACCAACAATGCCCTCAACTGAGAGCACAGAAGATCCTAGATCCTCCTAGAGTATATTGGGAACAATTTCAGCAATTGTCCTTTTAAGGGTTGTAAAGATATATGAACAATTTTGGTATATTTTCATACCCTTTAACACTTTAGTGGTGAGAGTATATTAGGTTTGTTCTGATGTTTGTAACTTACAATAATATTGGTCCTAATATAATTTCTGAGTCGATTTAGCTATGTCCGTCCGTCCATGTAATCCTTATAATCAAACTACAGGCAATTTTGAAGATATTCAATAAAATTTGGTACATGATATTCTATTGTCCCAGGAACGAAGATTATTGGAAATGATTAAGATCGGTTTATTATTCCACCAATCCCCATACAACTGAACCCTTGAAAACGACTTGTAAACCATGTAATCAAACTACAAATCGCAATTTTGAAGATGAGAATAAATATTGACTAGTACATGATCTGCTATTTGTCCCATAGTTAAAATTGGTCCATTATTTGACTTAGCCCCCATACAACAGAAACTCCCGAATAGGTCTTTTAAGTCATAATTATGTTTAATATTTTCGTATCTCGACAAAAAGTGGCAAAACTAAGTTTAATACTCTCCTTGATGATCCTGCCAAACTTTGAATTAATCAGGCCTCACTTGATCCTAGCCCTCATATAGAGATCCCTTCAGTAAACAAGTAAATGTCCACTATTCGCTTAAAAAGTCTAATGTCGCGATCGGATCGGTCCACATTTTTTCCCAGTCCTGACAAAAGACTGTTTTGGAAATTATCCGAGGTCGGATAATATATCATCAGCCAGGGCATATTGAGAGAGGGGCGAAAGTATGTATCATGTGAATAGTATTGCGAAGATATGTCAATACTATTAAGGACAGAAACCGGATGGTGACTTTTTGGAAAATACTGAAACTTTTCCTTTTTGTGGATTGAGATATTCTTGTAGCCCTTTTAATCATCATCATCGGATGACTCATTCTCTCTCGAGGAAAGTTTTGACTAGAATAGTAAATGTTGTGACTACAGGAGGTATGCATTTCTGGCACAATAATATGGGAAGAGAAATTTTAAGAAACGCAAAGCTAACTCTGTAATATGTATAGAGCTCTATCAGACTTTTTTATATAAAAAAAAAAACTTTCCAAAAAATATTGAAATCTGAAACATTATATCCTACACTAAATTTATATATACCTATTCTGAACTACTGTTCATTTGTCTAAAACAAATGTATCCATTTAATTGGAGATAATGCTTCTCATACTTCTTCTTGTCACCTATTGAGGCATTATGGGGCAACAGATGAAAGAGTATATCCGAATTAAACGACCGATAACTTATGACTGGAAGTATGTTATGGTCTATAACGTAATAGTATCGGCAGAAGTTCTTTCCACCAAAAGTTATCAATTAAAGAAAGATTATATTAAATTCTAATGACCAAATTCCCTTTAGAAATCTCGTTAAACTAACTTATATTAGAATTTAAAGTTGGAAACGTAACCTAATTAATTATATTACCTTTTATATGTCCCTCACTGTACTATTTAGTGCACAACATTACGACTCCATTTTTGTTTAAGGAAAAGTGAATATAACTGTATAACTAGGGTTTATTGTATTTTCAGTTTTCATTTTTCCCCCTATTTTAAATGTGTCTGTATTATGTATAGGAAGCTAAAGGAGAAGGAGGTGGAGGGAAGAGTAAATGTTTTGTACGTCTAGTTTAATAAATTGTTTTCATATAAATCATAGGTGACGTAGACCGCTAGTATGTATAAATGTGTGTGTGTGTGTTTAAGTGAATATGTGACGATGACATTTGTTAACAAAAGAAGTATTTTATACTTCGTTATATATTTTTCTTTTCATTCTGTGGATTTTTTTTCATTTCCTTTAAAGAAGATTATATGGAAATTGTTATTAATAATCATATGTATGTGTATGACAAAACAGGATATTATACAGACCTCCACTCATACGTATGTACAACAGTACACCTCAGCAACATTTTTCATTAATACTTAAACACACAGATACTCATACACACACACAAACTCATACGTTTACCTATCTTTGTATGAGTTATTTAGTATAAATTGTATTTATTGTTAGAACACTTAATGATTAATAGGAATTTCAACATTTCGGAAATTGCACAAAGCATACTAGAAGAAACAGAAAAATAATGATACCCAACAAGTTCTATTAAATTGAAATGAATTGCTTTACTTTGTGTTGAATACAATTCTTGAAATTAAATTATTTCTATAATTTGTTTAATGACAACAATATTATATTCAGACGCAAACATATGCCTGGATATGTATAAAGATTTTCCAAAGAATACCTAAAGTGTTTTGTTAAGTGTAAATGACATATTTTGTTGAGCAGATACAATTGTTTGCGGCGGAAATAATATAAAAATTTAATTAAGTTGAATAAATGAATAAAAAATTTTTGTTAAGTACCACTGTTGACATGCTAAGCTTATAATAAACCTTTGAATGGTTAATAGAAACAGGTGTTTCTATTTTAATTATCTTATGAGTTAGTAGTTTTCAATCATTTATCTTAATTTATTGCATCTTTGCTTTTGCAAGCAAATCATGTTTCGAAATTTATTTTTGAACATAGTACATACATACATACTGGTTCATTAAAACATAAAGTGATAATGACCTTTGTTCCTTTTTCAAATTTTACTGTATACATTTTATATTGACGTACTGGCCTTAGAACATTTACAAATAAACGCAATTATGTTCATTTACTTCGTAAAGGATAAATTGATTAACAATTTACTTTTGAACATAAAAAGAACCCTAAAAACTCAATCTATATAAGAATAGCATAAACAAGTAAGAAAATATAATCGAACATAGTCGACCATATGTTACCCAACATTTGTTATGAATACAGTAAATAATCTGGTCTATAATCAAAGTGTTGTCTAGTCCATGGTCTAGTCTATTGTCTACTCTATAGTCTAGTTCATAGCCTCTCTATTGTCTAGTTCATAAACTAGTCTGTAGTCTAGTATACAGTCTAGTCTATCGACTACTCTACAGTCTATTCTATAGTTTAGTCTATAGTATTTTTATAGTCTAGTATATAGTATATAGCCTATATTCTAGTCTATCTACTAGCACAAAGTCTATAGCCTACTCGATAGTCTATTCTATATTATAGTCCACAGTCTAGCCTATAGTCTCGTCTTGACAATAGTTTAGTCTATAGTCTGGTCTATAGTTCTAGTCTATAGTCTGGTCTATAGTCTAGTCTATAGTCTGGTCTATAGTCTAGTCTATAGCCTAGTCTATAGTCTAGTCTATAGTCTAGTCTATAGTCTAGTCTATAGTCTATTCTATAGTCTAGTCTATAGTCTAATCTATAGTCTAGTCTATAGGTCTAGTCTATAGTCTGGTCTATAGTCTAGTCTATAGTCTAGTCTATAGTGTAGTCTATAGTCTAGTCTATAGTCTAGTCTATAGTCTAGTCTATAGTCTAGTCTATAGTCTAGTCTATAGTCTAGTCTATAGTCTAGTCTATAGTCTTAGTCTATAGTCTAGTCTATAGTCTAAGTCTATAGTCTAGTCTATAGTCTAGTCTCTATTAGTCATAGTTTATAGTTAGTCTATAGTCTAGTCTATAGTTTAGTCTATAGTCTAGTCTATAGTCTAGTCTATAGTCTATATAGTCTAGTCTAGTCTAGTCTATAGTCTAGTCTATAGTCTAGTCTATAGTCTAGTCTATAGTCTAGTCTATAGTCTAGTCTATAGTCTAGTCTATAGTCTAGTCTATAGTCTAGTCTATAGTCTAGTCTATAGTCTAGTCTATAGTCTAGTCTATAGTCTAGTCTATAGTCTAGTCTATAGTCTAGTCTATAGTCTAGTCTATAGTCTAGTCTATAGTCTAGTCTATAGTCTAGTCTATAGTCTAGTCTATAGTCTAGTCTATAGTCTAGTCTATAGTCTAGTCTATAGTCTAGTCTATAGTCTAGTCTATAGTCTAGTCTATAGTCTAGTCTATAGTCTAGTCTATAGTCTAGTCTATAGTCTACTAGTCTATAGTCTAGTCTATAGTCTAGTCTATAGTCTAGTCTATAGTCTAGTCTATAGTCTAGTCTATAGTCTAGTCTATAGTCTAGTCTATAGTCTAGTCTATAGTCTAGTCTATAGTCTAGTCTATAGTCTAGTCTATAGTCTAGTCTATAGTCTAGTCTATAGTCTAGTCTATAGTCTAGTCTATAGTCTAGTCTATAGTCTAGTCTATAGTCTAGTCTATAGTCTAGTCTATAGTCTAGTCTATAGTCTAGTCTATAGTCTAGTCTATAGTCTAGTCTATAGTCTAGTCTATAGTCTAGTCTATAGTCAGTCTATAGTCTAGTCTATAGTCTAGTCTATAGTCTAGTCTATAGTCTAGTCTATAGTCTAGTCTATAGTCTAGTCTATAGTCTAGTCTATAGTCTAGTCTATAGTCTAGTCTATAGTCTAGTCTATAGTCTAGTCTATAGTCTAGTCTATAGTCTAGTCTATAGTCTAGTCTATAGTCTAGTCTATAGTCTAGTCTATAGTCTAGTCTATAGTCTAGTCTATAGTCTAGTCTATAGTCTAGTCTATAGTCTAGTCTATAGTCTAGTCTATAGTCTAGTCTCTAGTCTATACTAGTCTATAGTCTAGTCTATAGTCTAGTCTATAGTCTAGTCTATAGTCTAGTCTATAGTCTAGTCTATAGTCTAGTCTATAGTCTAGTCTATAGTCTAGTCTATAGTCTAGTCTATAGTCTAGTCTATAGTCTAGTCTATAGTCTAGTCTATAGTCTAGTCTATAGTCTAGTCTATAGTCTAGTCTATAGTCTAGTCTATAGTCTAGTCTATAGTCTAGTCTATAGTCTAGTCTATAGTCTAGTCTATAGTCTAGTCTATAGTCTAGTCTATAGTCTAGTCTAGTCTAGTCTATAGTCTAGTCTATAGTCTAGTCTATAGTCTAGTCTATAGTCTAGTCTATAGTCTAGTCTATAGTCTAGTCTATAGTCTAGTCTATAGTCTAGTCTATAGTCTAGTCTATAGTCTAGTCTATAGTCTAGTCTATAGTCTAGCCTATTGTCTAGTCTATAGTCTAGTCCATAGTCTAGCCTATTTTCTAGTGTATAGTCTAGTCTAGTCTTATTCATACTTATGGAAATCTGTATAAATTTACATGCATATATTACATTTCTAATATTTGTTGTTTCATTTTGATTTCAGGATAATTAGGAACTTGGCACTACTAGAAAATCAGGTAAATTATTTCTATAGTATTCAAACAATTGGTTTTACTAAGCTGGGCCAAGACTAGAGTCTGGACAGAATATATTGAAAAATATTATATTGACTATAACAATGATTGAGGCTTCTATTCTGTTTACAGAGTTTACATTGACAACTATTCTAATAACTAAGTATTTCTTCATCTAAAAAAGAAACAAGTTTATACACAAACACTTAATACCCCTCCATTAACGTAATTTTGATGGTGTATGGTGCAGACAACTCATTTCTATGGCAGCAAAAAAAAAAAAAAAAACAGATAACACACAAATTATTCATCTGCCAGAACACATCGTAATACATTTTTAGCACGTGTGCTAATTTTTCAATTCATCCACAAAAACTGCAACCTGTATTTTGAACATAGATAGTGATACTGACACAATTGGCATTGAAGATTAATGTATGGCGATTACTTTTCGCTTACAAATTGGTTTAAAAAATTGATATGGATTGCCATGATTACAAAATTAGTAATTTCAAAATGGATTGAACTAATCAGTTAACCGATCTCGTTTAAAAACATGACTTTTCAGAGAGACAGCATGAAAATAACCCAGTTTTATAAGTTTCTATTATATTGAAAAGCAATTTTAATTTGATACCAATTATTTGTAAATAAAATTTGTCCCATAATCCTGCGTCATCCAACACTTTCTTTCGCACTTCTTTCTTCACTTAAGGATTTTGCAACATAATTTATTACACCACAAATAAAACTTACTTATTTTCACAACTGGCACTTTTTTTCACGGTAATACACTCTTGTTACTCATGCCCCACAAATAAACAGATGCACACACACACACAAAAGTTTACATCCCTACAAACAGAATCTGTTGTTATTAACTTTTGGGGAAATAAATGAAAGAACGCAAGCGGGAATGAAAAAACCCACAAATGGTTGAACAAATGAAATGACTAAAAAGGAAAGAAAAGGAATATAAATAGTGAAACCTTTTAGCAGCATGACTGTCTAATTATCATCCATCTTTTTTATTTATTATTGCATTTTTTTCACATTTTTGCTAGATTTTCTTTTATATTTTTTTCCTGTTTATTGTTGTATTTGTTTCTTTTTTATACTTCGCTCGTAAAATATACAATATGACAAATATCCTTAAAACTTTTTTTTCCTTTTTTATAGCGTTACTCTATTTTATTCGAATTTTCATTTGGAATTCTCAATGAGTGTCACAACTCCTTTTTAACCATTTTCTCATTTCTTTTTCATCCTTTTGTATGTTTTTTTTTTCATCGTTTGCCATTCGCACTTTTAAATCAATTTCATGCACTATACCTGCATGATGTGGCATATTTATTTATGTTCAATTGTGAATTGTGTGTAAAATGAGCGTTTGGTGAATGTATGCTTTTACGTGTGGATGTATGTATGTACGCAAGTGTAGTAGTGTGACTGTGGGTGCATTAAGGAGTTACTTACTCCGATCAATATTCGAACTATAAACTAAAGACAGGACTACAGACTAGATTATAGACTAGACTATAGACTATACTATCGACTGGGCTATAAACTAGACTTGACTGTAGACTAAACTGTTGACTGAACTATCGACTGGACTATAGACTAGACTTTGCACTAGACTATAGACCAGACTATAGACTAGACTATTGACCAGACTATTGACTATACTATAGACTATAGACTATAGACCAGACTATAGACTAGACTATAGACTAGACTATAGACTAGACTATAGACTAGACTATAGACTAGACTATAGACTAGACTATAGACTAGACTATAGACTAGACTATAGACTAGACTATAGACTAGACTATAAACTAGACTATATACTAGACTATAGACTATAGATTAGACTAGAATATAGACTAGACTATAGACTAGACTATAGACTAGACTATAGACTAGACTATAGACTAGACTATAGACTAGACTATAGACTAGACTATAGACTAGACTATAGACTAGACTATAGACTAGACTATAGACTAGACTATAGACTAGACTATAGACTAGACTATAGACTAGACTATAGACTAGACTATAGACTAGACTATAGACTAGACTATAGACTAGACTATAGACTAGACTATAGACTAGACTATAGACTAGACTATAGACTAGACTATAGACTAGACTATAGACTAGACTATAGACTAGACTATAGACTAGACTATAGACTAGACTATAGACTAGACTATAGACTAGACTATAGACTAGACTATAGACTAGACTATAGACTAGACTATAGACTAGACTATAGACTAGACTATAGACTAGACTATAGACTAGACTATAGACTAGACTATAGACTAGACTATAGACTAGACTATAGACTAGACTATAGACTAGACTATAGACTAGACTATAGACTAGACTATAGACTAGACTATAGACTAGACTATAGACTAGACTATAGACTAGACTATAGACTAGACTATAGACTAGACTATAGACTAGACTATAGACTAGATTATAGACTAGACTATATACTAGACTATAGAGTAGACTATAGACTAGACTATAGACTAGACTATAGACTAGACTATAGACTAGACTATAGACTAGACTATAAACTAGACTATATACTAGACTATAGACTAGACTATAGACTAGACTATAGACTAGACTATAGACTAGACTATAGACTAGACTATAGACTAGACTATAGAGTAGACTATAGACTAGACTATAGACTAGACTATAGAGTAGACTATAGACTAGACTATAGACTAGACTATAGACTAGACTATAGACTAGACTATAAACTAGACTATATACTAGACTATAGACTATAGACTAGACTAGAATATAGACTAGACTATAGACTAGACTATAGACTAGGACTATAGACTAAGACTATAGACTAGTGACTATAGACTAGACTTATGACTAGACTCTAGACTAGGACTAATAGACTAGACATAGACTAGACTATAGACTAGACTATAGACTAGACTATCGGACTAGACTTATAGACTAGACTAATAGACTAGACCTATAGACTAGGACTATTAGACTAGACTATGAGACTAGACTAGACCTCGACTAGACTATAGACTAGGACTATAGACTAGACTAACTAGACTAGGAATATAGGACTAGACTATAGACTAGACTGATAGACTAGACTATAGACTAGACTATTAGGACTAGACTATAGACTAGACTATAGACTCGACTATAGACTAGACTAAGACTAGACTATAGACTAGACTATAGACTAGACTATAGATAGACTATAAGACTAGACTATAGACTAGACTATAGACTAGACATAGACTAGACTATAGGACTAGACTATAGACTAGACTATCGACTAGACTATAGACTAGACTATAGACTAGACTATCAGACTAGACTATAGACTAGACTATAGACTAGACTATAGACTAGACTATGACTAGACTATAGACTAGACTATAGACTAGACTATAGACTAGACTATAGACTAGACTATAGACTAGACTATAGACTAGACTATAGACTAGACTATAGACTAGACTATAGACTAGACTATAGACTAGACTATAGACTAGACTATAGACTAGACTATAGACTAGACTATAGACTAGACTATAGACTAGACTATAGACTAGACTATAGACTAGACTATAGACTAGACTATAGACTAGACTATAGACTAGACTATAGACTAGACTATAGACGACTATAGACTAGACTATGGACTAGATTATAGTTTAGACTATAGTCTAGACCATAGACAAGACTACAGACTAGACTATAGACTAGACCATAGACTAGACTATAGACTAGACCATAGACTAGACTATAGACTAGACTATAGACTAGACTATAGACTAGACTATAGACTAGACTATAGACTTGACTATAGACTAGACTATATACTAGGCTATAGACTAGACTATAGACTATAGCCTAGACTATAGACTAGACTATAGACCAGACTATAGCCTAGACTATAGGCTATACTATAGACTAGACTATAGACTAGACTATAGACCAGACTATAGCCTAGACTATAGGCTATACTATAGACTAGACTTTAGCCTAGACTATAGACTATACTATATGCTAGACTATAGACCAATGTATAGCCGAGACTTCCCTAATATGCACGTGTAAATAGTAAAATGTTTGTTGGTTAAACCATATTCTTTTGACAATTTTGTTTTTGTTCCTGCCACTGTGTGTTCATGGTTTTAACACACTCGTACATTTAATTTAATTCAAAGTGATTTAAGTGTTTTCTCAAAGCAACAAAACGAACGCATGCAGTGAATGGCGGCAAGGGAGAATTTTGCGAATGCAGTACCGCACATACATTAATTTGAAACCCCTGAGTTAAAATCCCTTTAAACGTAAAAGTGGGAAAAAGTTAAATTATTCTATAAATGACCATTTCCTTTTTTTTCCGGTTTCCCATACATAGTGATGTTTCCAAGATGTTACTTACATAAATTAAAAGTAACAGAACTGTTTTATTTAAAAAATGTTCTATTTGTTTGCTAGAATATTTTTTTTTTTTTGCTAAAAATTTACCATGCTCTTCTATTAATTGCATTTTTACAAACATATCTATGGAAGTCCCAATACTCTACACCCAAAACTCTAAAACTGCTTTTGACAGCAACCTGCTCTGGGAATATCCACAGTTTAGACCCACTTGCATGTCTACATCTGCCAGAAACTTTTAACAGAGTTTACAGTTTTGCAAATATTATCAGCATTGCTGGCATTTACAAACCATTTAACAAACTTAGTAGACTACAAATCTCTGGTGGCGTTTAAAAAAAGAGAGAAAAAAGGAAAACTACGAACAAAGAAAACAACACTACGATAATCAAGGAGAAAGAAACAAAAACAAAAAAAAAAAACAGATAGAACAACGAATAAAATTATTTACAAATAGAATATATGTATGTGAGTTTAGGTACAGTGTAGGATAAACTAGATGATAGATTAAACTAAATTAAAAATTATAACAGAGTTTGTAATCCGAACTGTAACCGGAACTATTATTGAGACTATAGTAATAGCCATGTACCAGAATTTATCAATCTATATTCAGGATGTTACTGATCATACCAATCGTACTCCAGACAGTTTTGAATATAGTAAAGTCTACAGACCAGACTATAGCTACGACTGTAGTTCAGACTATAGAATTTAACTATAGTTGACCAGAATACATACTATAGTTCAGACTATAGTCCACACTATAGTCTTGTTAAGACTATAATTCCACCTATAGTCCACACTATAGTCCAGCCTATAGTCCAGACTGTAGTTCAGCCTACAGTTCAGGCAATAGTACAGCTATACCTATAGTTCAGATTATTCCCGAGACGCTTATTAAGACTATAGTCCAGACTATAGTCCAGTGTATAGTTCAGACTATTGTTAGGACGTTACAACAGATGAGACAATAGTCCAGACTACATATAGAGAATATTGTTAGTCTTTTTTGATTATACTATAGTCCAGACTATAGATGGGTCTAAATGTGCATTTTTTTAGTTGAAGCTAAGACTCTGGTACAGACTATATATAGAATATAGACCAGTCCATAGCTAAGACTGTAGTCCAGACAATAGCTAAGACTGTAGTCCAGACAATAGATAAATCTATAGTACAGACAATAGGGAGCATAGTCCACACTAAAGATGAGACTATAGTCCAGACTATAGATGGACTAAATGAGCCGAAACTAGACTAAGTATAAACTATAACAAGTCTACAGTTCTACAGACTGTACAGACTGTAGTTGAGAGTATAGCCTTGAGTAAAAAACAAATTTTAACAGATGCTATGGTTCAGCCCCACTGTAAAAGTTATAAAGGTGTGTATTTACTCTACGTTATTCTTGTTCTGTTTTGTATCTTCTTCATTTTTTGTGCATGTTCTTTTGCGTTATTAATGATAAAGCATAATGCTGGTTATCATGACATTTTTATTTTTTCAGTGCCATCTTGTTATTATTATATTTATACTTTTCTTTCCTGTGAGAGTATGAAAATGAACGTTTTTTTTTTCTACTTCATTTTCATTTTGGCATTTTAATTTTTATTTTTACCTTAAACTTATACAAATACACCGACACACACGCAAACAACTACTGTGATACTCAGAGCATACGATAACGTTAAAATTATACAAAAAGAAAAATAGAAAAAAAGTTAAAATAAAAACAATATTTAAGTTAAAAGAAAAAAATTTGTTCGCTTCATCTCTTTGCTGTTGTGTTGTTTTGTTTTGTTGAATTATTTAAACCGGGTTGCCATTAGGTAAATAGGTTTTAAGGACAATAATGGATTTATAAAAAGAATTTTGCCAACAAAAACAAATTCATACACACTCGTTCGCACAATCTCGCGCACACACTCTTTTAGATATTATCATTTATTTACCCTGCCACATGTTGTCACTTTGCCTTTTTTGTCATACACACAGCATATCTAACAACATACTTATGGATGTATTTTTAGCGTTCGTTTTGTTGTGGAATTAAAATTCTTTTTAATAAGAAAAAAAAAAAAGAAAAACTCAATATTGTTCAGGTGACTTTTTGATCCTTCTTATAAAACTTTTCTTTTTGTTTCTTCTTTTTTTTTTTTGTTATTTACATACGCCAGTTTATGTATTCAGTCAATTTCTTTTTCTTTAGTTTTGTTTCATATTCTGTTTTGTTAAATTTTGCTGTGCTCTTGGGTTCATTGTCAATGGATTTGGACACTATCATTTTTACGTTCAAATGAATTTGAATTTAGTTTTATTTTGCTAAATTGATATTTTGTGATTTTTATATCAGTTTTCCTTTTTCTTTAAATTGAATACATAAAATATGATTTTGATGGTCAGTGATTTGTGATTATTATTTTGGTTTCTGTTAACAAAATGGCTAAACCTTAGCAATACTTATCTATTAAGACCCGCAATAGATGATTTCGGAAATCTTGAAGTTTGAGGAACTATATTATACAAGCCTCTCTTGTTTTACTCTTGAAAGTATCCGCAGATTCTCAGGAGAACTACATGGTTATAAAATCGGCGTTATAAGGAGAGAATCATATATATTTAAAGGATATATAGTGTTCCACCCTTGAAAAATAATTGTAAAATTTACAAACGGATTAATAAACATATTCATATGTACGTACCCTAACTATTATAATAAAGGTCGTAACCTTTTTTCAATCCACATTATTATATTTAATTTAATTTTGTTTATACAAAAAACAAAAGTTTACATTATAATAACATACACACTGATGGAAAATTGTTTTCAAATATAAATATGTACATATATTGCCTAAAAGAAAACTTAAATAATTTGTTTTCTATTTAAATTTTTTCACATTAAATTGTAAATTAGTCTATTCAACAACATCTACTCATACATATGTAATTATTTAACCCCTTAAAGGTTTAACCATACAATTTCTTACGCCTGCTATCGAAATCGAAATATAAAAGTTTTTGTCTTTTTGGATAATACTTATATTATTTTCGTTTTTTTCTTTAGAAATAGAAAAAAAAACTTCCCTTTTAGTTCTTATCTTTGATTCAAAAACGTATAAATTGGTTCAATTTTATGTAAAAAAGTAGAAGACATAAAGAAATTTACATAGAAACCAGCCTGCGTAAATAGGCAGACTTTGCAATTTCTGCTTTATCTTGGCGAATGATAATAGATTTTCTTACTTGGAAAATTATAAAGAATGAAATGAGATAATATAAGAAAAACTGCGAAATAAAATCGAAATTTGTTTGTAAGAATGTTTTTTGAGTAAGTTTTTTTGTTGTTGTTATAGTGAAGTAATGTCACTGTGGTCCGTGTATGCACTAAAAAAGGAAGTATGGCTGGCATCAGACAGGCAACTTAGATATGTGGACAAGGCTAAATAATAGATTATGGACTAGAAGGCAGACTAGACCATAGAACAGACTATAAACTAAACTATAGACAAGACTACAAACTAAATTATAGACTACACTATAGACTAAAGTCATAACTATATACTTGACAACAAACTAGACAATAGACTCGATTACAGACAGAACAAAAGACCAAACTATAGGCTAGATTATAGATTATAGTACATATATACTACACTATATACTAGGCCATAAACTAGGCTGTAGATTAGACAAAACTATAAATTAGACTAGACTATAGATTAGACTATATAATATACTATAGACTAGACAATAGACTAGACTATAGACTAGACTATAGACTAGACTGTAGACTAGACTATAGACTAGACTATAGACTAGACTATAGACTAGACTATAGACTAGACTATAGACTAGACTATAGACTAGACTATAGACTAGACTATAGACTAGACTATAGACTAGACTATAGACTAGACTATAGACTAGACTATAGACTAGACTATAGACTAGACTATAGACTAGACTATAGACTAGACTATAGACTAGACTATAGACTAGAATATAGACTAGACTATAGACTAGACTATAGACTAGACTATGGACTAGACTATAGACTAGAATATAGACTAGACTATGGACTAGACTATAGACTAGAATATAGACTATAGATTTGACTATAGACTAGACTATAGACTAGACTATAGACTAGACTGTAGACTAGACTGAAGACTAGACAATAGACTAGACAATAGACTAGACTATAGACTAGAATATAGACTAGACTATAGACTAGACTATAGATTAGACTATAGACTAGACTATAGATTAGACTATAGACTAGACTATAGACTAGAATATAGACTAGACTATAGACTAGAATATAGACTAGACTATAGACTAGACTATAGACTAGACTATAGACTAGACTATAGACTAGACTATAGACTAGACTATAGACTAGACTATAGACTAGACTATAGACTAGAATATAGACTAGACTATAGACTAGACTATAGACTAGAATATAGACTAGACTATGGACTAGACTATAGACTAGAATATAGACTAGACTATGGACTAGACTATAGACTAGAATATAGACTAGACTATGGACTAGACTATAGACTAGAATATAGACTATAGATTTGACTATAGACTAGACTATAGACTAGACTATAGACTAGACTGTAGACTAGACTGAAGACTAGACAATAGACTAGACAATAGACTAGACTATAGACTAGACTATAGACTAGACTATAGACTAGACTATAGATTAGACTATAGACTAGACTATAGATTAGACTATAGACTAGACTATAGACTAGAATACAGACTAGACTATAGACTAGAATATAGACTAGACTATAGACTAGACTATAGACTAGACTATAGACTAGACTATAGACTAGACTATAGACTAGACTATAGACTAGACTATAGACTAGACTATAGACTAGACTATAGACTAGACTATAGACTAGACTATAGACTAGACTATAGACTAGACTATAGACTAGACTATAGACTAGACTATAGACTAGACTATAGACTAGTAGTAGTTAGTTAGTTAGTTAGTTAGTTAGTTAGTTAGTTAGTTAGTTAGTTAGTTAGTTAGTTAGTTAGTTAGTTAGTAGTAGTTAGTTAGTTAGTTAGTTAGTTAGTTAGTTAGTTAGTTAGTTAGTTAGTTAGTTAGTTAGTTAGTTAGTTAGTTAGTTAGTTAGTTAGTTAGTTAGTTAGTTAGTTAGTTAGTTAGTTAGTAGTTAGTTAGTTAGTTAGTTAGTTAGTAGTTAGTTAGTAGTTAGTTAGTTAGTTAGTTAGTAGTTAGTTAGTTAGTAGTTAGTTAGTTAGTTAGTTAGTTAGTTAGTTAGTTAGTTAGTTAGTTAGTTAGTTAGTTAGTTAGTTAGTTAGTTAGTTAGTTAGTTAGTTAGTTAGTTAGTTAGTTAGTTAGTTAGTTAGTTAGTTAGTTAGTTAGTTAGTTAGTTAGTTAGTTAGTTAGTTAGTTAGTTAGTTAGTTAGTTAGTTAGTTAGTTAGTTAGTTAGTTAGTAGTTAGTTAGTTAGTTAGTTAGTTAGTTAGTTAGTTAGTTAGTTAGTTAGTTAGTTAGTTAGTTAGTTAGTTAGTTAGTAGTTAGTTAGTTAGTTAGTTAGTTAGTTAGTTAGTTAGTTAGTTAGTTAGTTAGTTAGTTAGTTAGTTAGTTAGTTAGTTAGTTAGTTAGTTAGTTAGTTAGTTAGTTAGTTAGTTAGTTAGTTAGTTAGTTAGTTAGTTAGTTAGTAGTTAGTTAGTTAGTTAGTTAGTTAGTTAGTTAGTTAGTTAGTTAGTTAGTTAGTTAGTTAGTTAGTTAGTTAGTTAGTTAGTTAGTTAGTTAGTTAGTTAGTTAGTTAGTTAGTTAGTTAGTTAGTTAGTAGTTAGTTAGTTAGTTAGTTAGTTAGTTAGTTAGTTAGTTAGTTAGTTAGTTAGTTAGTTAGTTAGTTAGTTAGTTAGTTAGTAGTTAGTTAGTTAGTTAGTTAGTTAGTTAGTATCCAATTGGGCATGATATTATAAAGGGGAGACAATGAAATCTGGTACCAACTTGCACTTGACTAAATAACAGCAGCGTAAAAGTTAAAAACATAAAGTATGACAAATAAAAAGTATGAATTACAAAAAAAAAAATTTCAAAAGAAGCTGAAAAAGTTTTTCTTTATTTTTCATTGTAAGCAGGTTATTACAAACACATTTACATTTGTACAGATCCGTGTAAATATGTGTGTGAGTTTGTTGGGGAATATTATTATTTTATTGTTCTTTCTTTATGTTGTTTTTTCGTTTGTTGTTTTTTGTGTGTAAGTGTGTATGTAATAGTGAAAAAGTTAAAAGTTAATAATTTATTTAATGAATTCAGATTAAAAGCAACAAAATGTTGTGGGGCATTATTTTTTCTAACAAGTTCTTCTGCTCTGCTAGTGCTTCTTCATATTTTTCTCTTTGTCTACTTATTATTTTTCTTTATGTTCAAATTTGTTTTTTTGCTATAATTCTGTGCCTTTTAAGGAGACAAATTTTCAAGAAGTGATATTAAAGAGAAACAAAAAAAAAAAGAAAAACAAGAGCAATAGCGAAAAAAAGCACGAAAAACTTAAGTATTGTTAACGATGTCAGTAGTCCTTAATAGTGGGAGAGCAAAGGACTAGCAAACAATTTATACATATTTATGTACGTAACTTTTTGTGTGTCTTTTCTATGTAGTAGAGGTTGTTATTGTTTTATTAAGTGTAGCAGCGCAGGCAGCAGCATAACTACTAGTGGTTGTAGTAGTTTTATTTGTTGTATCTGTTTGTTAAAATCAGGTGGCCGAGAGAATGTCAAGTGTTTTATTATTCTCTCTTTGTTGTTTGCAATTTGTTTTTTTTCGCCTTTGTTTTTTAACCAGTGTAACGGATTTTTTTGTTTTTAAATTATGAATGAATTGTTGAGCCTTTTTCGCTTGTTTTTTTTTTTTTTTGTATTTTTCTTGTGTTTTTTATACTATGTTTAATTAAAATTTCAATAAAGGATTTACACTTTGTCCTTACGTTATTAATTTGTAGATGTGACATGAGATTAATTTTTGTGTTAAGAATAATAATAGAGTCATTTCTTTTGTTTAAATTATGGCGTGAAGTATCTGTTGTGATTTTTTTTTTATTATTATTTTGAAGTGTTTTTTGTTGTGTGGTGGGAATTTTTAATTTAAAATTGAATTTTTCAATTGAATTAGCGTTTTTATTGTAAGATTAACATAAAAAATGAAATTTTTTTTATTTGCTTTTAAAACCCATCAAATAGGATGTTATGTTATACATGGCGTATGATAAATTTTTTATGCAAACAGTTAAAAATATTAAGTATTCGCCTACGACATGTTTTGAACTTTTAAGTATAATTGATGCTACTAAATTTATTATATAAAACCATTAAAGATTTTAGTTAACGAATGATAAATACCGTTCAGTTTTTAAGCATTTTTTTGGCTTCCTATTTCAAGATTTCATGGAAATCAAACTTGATTGTAAATGGAATTACATAGAATCTTTTTCAGTTATACCCTTAAATTATTTATATCTTATCTAATACTAAATCTGCCTTTTTTATGTATTAAAACCCCCTACACGTGTTTACAATTCTTATATATACCTGTTACCATAAAATTTCTTTTAATTTTCACAGCTAATGAGTTTTATTAAATTATAATTTAATAAGAAAACTGCCGAATAAGCACGCATTTTTACCTTTTACTGTTTTGTTGTTTCGTTGATTATTAAGTAATACAATTAATATTAATATAAATAAATGAAGCAATTTTTCCAAGCAAAGCGTATAAGTTATTTCATTTACCAATAATATTTAATCATACGCTTTGGTTTCCTATAGTAAAATACTTCTCTCTTGCTCTTATAATTAATATTAATCATACGTTAGCAGTAATTTTCACTTATTTCATTTTATTGAAAAGAAAATAAATGGCATGGCAACAATTCAACAGCAACAATAAAAACAACAACAACAACAATAAATACCAAAAATTCCTTATACCCAACAACACTTAACTTAAAATATTGTTTCAAGTTTATATACGATTGTTATTATTTCCAAAACATTAAAATTTAATTTGAAAACTCTTTTAAGGTTTTAGGCATTTTATATAGTATATGAGTTGATTATTTTCATTTTTGCGCTAACAACCTCAAAATTTTAAAATTCTATTTATTTTAACAATTTCCTGCCAAACAAATTTTCCATAACAACAAATAATTGTTGGTTGGGAAAAAGTTCTAAGCAAAATATTTGTGTATTTAATCTAATTACTCATGCCGCTCTCTTAATTTGAATACCCTACACTATTAGAGTAGGTAAAGTTGCTAGTGTTTCTTATTTTGGACTGTAGATTAGAATATAATCTGGACTATTTTGGAATATAATCTCAACTGCAAAACTATAGACTAGACTTTAGTCTGGACTACAGATAAGACTATAGTCTGGACTATAGATTAGACTATAGTCTGAAACACAGACTAGATTATAGTTTTGACTTTAGACTAGACTAAAGTCTGGACTATAGACTAGACGGTAGTCTTTGCTATGACTTTAGACTAGACTAAAGTCTGGACTATAGACTAGACGGTAGTCTTTGCTATAGACTAGACTATAGTCTTGACTATAGAATAGACTATAGTCTGGGCTATAGACTAGACTATAGTCTGGACTTTACACTAGTCTATAGTCTGGAAAATAGACTAGAGTAGACTGTATCATCAACCAGATTATAGTCTTGACTTTAGACTTTACACTAGACTATAGTCTGGCCTATATAGGGGACTATATTCTATAGTCTATAGTCTAGTCTATAGTCCAGACTATAGACTAGACTATAGTATAGATTATAGACTAGACAATTCAGATTATAGTCTAGTCTATAGCACAGACTATAGAGTAGACTAATATTGAATAAACTCTAGTCTTGACGACATACTAGATTATAGTCTTGACTTTATACTAGACTAAAGTTTGGACTAAAGACTAGACTATAATCTGGCCTATATACTAGACTATAGTCTGGGCTATACCCTAAACTATGGTCTGGGTTATAGACTAGACTATATTCTGGGCTATAGACTAGACTATAGTCTGGACTATAGACTGGACTGTATTCTGGACTATAGACTAGACTATAGTCTGAACTAGTAACTAGATTATAGTCTGAACTTTACAGTACTCTATAGTCTGGAGTATAGACTTGATAATCCATACTATATTCTAGTCTAAGGTGACTGTAGACTAGACTGTATCATAGACTAGATTATTGTCTTGACTTTAGACTAGACTAAAGTCTGGCTATATTCTAGCCTATATACTAGACTATAGTCTGGGCTATAGACTAGACTATATTCTTGGCTATAGACTAGACTGTAGGCTGGACTATGGACTTCACTATAGTCTGAACTATTGACTAGACTATAATTTCGACTTTACACTAGTCTATAGTCTGGACTTATCCAGACTATAGTCTAGTCTATAGCCCAGACTATAGAGTAGAATATAGCCTGGGCAATATACTAAACTATAATCTGGGCTATAGATTATACTATAGTCTGGACTATAGACTAGACTATAGTCTGGACTATTGACTAGACCATAGTCTGGACTTTACACTAGTATATTTTCTGGAATATAGACTAGATAATTCAGACTATAGTCTATAGACCAGACTATAGTATTGACTATTGAATAAACTATAGTCGTAACATAGACTATAGATTAGACTGTTGTCTGGAATATGGACTAAGCTATAAACTACTATAGCCTGGACTATAGACTAGACTTTAGTCTGGACTACAGTGTGGACTAATCTACAAACCAGATTATAGTACATTATATTGTGTAAAGAATCATATGATCGTTCATTACCTCCTTACTTCGCAAATTGATAAATAAGTCGTTAAGGCGCGGTCCACAAAGAAGTAGTAGTAGAAATATAAATAAGTTTTGTAGTAATTTCATAAGTATTTTTCTTTTCAGTCGTGATAAATTATCCTGTCTATAGCGTTTAGGGCGCAGCTGCAAAAATTAATATAAGCAAAAGCATACAAAATACATAGAGATGTCTTTGAAGTTGACAATTAATCACTATAAATTGTATCAAAAGGATAATAATAAAATAATAAAAATGCCACCAAAAGCCCAAAAGATGTTAAGCTTGCTGTCTCTCTAGTCACTTTGTTAATGAAAGATGGCAATATTTAGATGTCAGACATCAAATTAATGTGAAAAAAGCAAAAAAAAAAATTGTAAAATGTAATGTAAAGCAAGTAATTGATTAAGTACTTTAGCTATGAATAATTTATAAAAAGTATTTTGTGGCAAAAAAGTAAACATTTATAGTAAACATTTTGCAAGCAGATCAATAAAGACCCTGGCATTAATAGTTAAAAAAATACTTAGGGCTATATAAATACATTTAGAGAATAACGAAAATTATTTGAGTATTAAAATTCTATTATTGGCCCATTTCAAAAACAAAAACCTTCACACAACTCTTTTGCTTTAGCTAACCTCAAATCTAAAAGTTTTTAAACTAATTGTCTTCAAATTTAAAATTCACCTACAGGATAATTTCACACTCATCTTTTACTTGAATAGCAGGCATTTAAAGCTTCAATGCACGTATTTTACAATATCTGCCATAAATAAAATATGTTTACATTTTTTCCCAGAAAAACATATTTTTAAAGCATACATTTTGGCGTCTTAGGGACCCTTTAAAGGGCGAGAGAAAAGAGTGTAAAGCCCTATTTCATTCATTCTCATACACATGTCTTTATTACGAAGCTATTAATAGTTAAAGATATACAATATTTTTTCCTCTACAAGAAACATTTCTTCTACTTGAGTAGATTATATCTAGGTTAAACATAGAAAGAATGAAAGATATATATATATTTTTTTATATTTTCCTAGATGCCTTTTCCCAAACATAAACACTGAGATAGATTCTTATTTTGTTTTTTTTTTTACTTTCTGAAAAGAATTGACAAGTGAGTGAGTTTTGGGAAAAGGTATACAATTACATGTCATTGCTTAATACAAGAAAAGCGAGTGAATGACTGTATGTATAAATGTGAACTCTAGCTAAAATCTCACACCATTGTGTGGGATATCAAATAACGCTTAAAAGTATACTTTAATTTTGTTTTTCTTCTTTTAGTTAGTTTTTTTTTCGTTCATCATGTATGTACATAAACATTGTGTGATATTTATTCTTGCTGCTTTTCACCATCATCATCATCTTCTGGAAAATTTAACCCATTGCACATGTAGACATTTAAACAATATGGTGTATGTACTATACATGTTGTAATATGGTAAATTTGCAAAAGATTTTTCACACAACGACTAAGATTTCGAACACACATTATGGTTTGCTTCAACGAGGGCAAGTCAAAAAGGCTTTTTAGTTTAGATATGGTTTTAATTGAAAAACAAAGAAATATTGTTTTGTGTTATTTACAAATCCAAGTTATGTTTTGAAAACCTAGTATTATTTAGAAAACCAAGCTAACTTTATAAGACAAAGTTTACTTTATAATGCAAAGTTTTCTTTCAAATTTTCTTTGGAAAACCAAGTTTTCTTTTGAAAACCAAATTTTCTTTCGAAAACCAAGTTTTCTTTTTAAAACCAAGTTTACTTTAGAAGAGAAAGTTTCCTTTAGAAAACCAAGTTTTTTTCCAAATTGTCTTTGGAAAACCAAGTTATCTTTTGAAAAGCAAGTTTTCTTTTGAAAACCAAATTTTCTTTTTAAAACCAAGTTTTCTTTAGAAACCCAAGTTTTCTTTCTTTATAAAGTAAAGTTTCCTTTAGAAAGCATTCGTTTAAATCCCCACGTCCAATTTTGAATAACTGTGTTCATAATACTGTGCGTCCACTCAGAATACGCACCATCACACTCTACTCTTGCTCTCATTAGGGTCACCACAAAGGATCTTTGTGGTTCTAGCCAAGAGGGCTTATGAGATTATTTCGTTGCTTCGAATGGTTTTTAAAGCTAATGCATTCGTCCTTTCGTTGCCGACCACTCCCGAGTGTCCTGGTACCCATATGATGTAAACCTTACCTCTGGGAGAGTATTTAGTTAAAGCTTTCGAATCCAATTTACGCATTCCGTTATTGCTCGTACTTCTGCCTGGAAGCTTGTGTTGTGATTAGGTAAACGGTATTTCTGGGTCTTCAATATAGAACCCCAGGCTTACATTGTCCCCCAATTTAGAGCCATACGTGTAGCAACGTCTTCCTACTGGTATTTGCTATAATGTTCGGCTTGATCAAGACATTTCATCTGTGATCAGTGTTTCAAAGTTTCTGACATATTCTGTGCTTGGTATGCGATCGAACAAGTTCGATGATTGTGTATAGCCCGCCAATGTGTCCAGTACCTATACATTGATGACGTGTCCTATAAAAACCAAGCATTTTAAAAATTTTCCTACGAAATCTCTTTTTTTTTTTGAAAAAACGTTTTCTTCTTTTTTTTCTAGAAAACCAAGTTTCTCTACAAAACCAAGTGTCCTTCAAAAACCAACTGTCCTTTAGATGTTTTCTATAAAATAGACAAATGTTTGTGAAAGCAAAGTTTTCGCCAGAGCATCAGTTGATTTCAGGTTATGGACATAAACTTGGAAGCTTAGAAAGCACCATAAAATGAGTCAAGTCAAATTAAAGCCCAGCTTATTGTACCCTCTTCTTAGAGAGATAATTGATCCGACGATCAAATCAATTCATAAAATAAAAGACCGAAACATCACCACGATAAACACTTTCGGATTCTCAATATGCAAAAATATGAATCGAAACTAAGTACCTTTTGTTTAGATCTTAAAGTCCTTCCATTTCCATCTACTAATGCCCTCACACCACATGTTAATACTTAGTTCGACAAAAATAGTACTTATATATTTTCTTTATTACGAATAGATGTTATTTTCTACTATGTATTTTAAACCCCTTCTCTTATACCAACAACCCGACATCTACAATTCGAATTCTTTACACTCTTTCTGATTCTTTTACTCGATGAAAATGATTTTTGTTCTTTGCTGGTTTTAATACAACTCATAAACACTTACACACAATTACACGAGCACTTTATTTAAACACACATATAAACACATACATACATATGTATATACAATATCTTACTCCCACAAGTTTCTACATCCTGCTGTTCGTGGTGACGGTCATGGTATTTAAGATATTTCACTTCATTTGAAAAAATTACTAATAACTCTACATCCAAAGGGTTAAGTAAATACTTCCTAAGGTTCTGTAAAGAAGTTACAGTCACTACTTGCTACATTACTTAGAGACAATAAAGTGATTGTTTAATTTTTCTCGGAATTTCAATGTGACACTAACATAACGATTGCTTTTTCAAACTATAAAAGTCAATCATAGTACTTCGAAATCCCAATGATACTCTGACATTTTGTAAAGCTACTGGGATCAGATAATGTTTTCTATAATAGAGTGAATGTATGTATTTGTATGTTGTAAAGAAGCAAAAAAAAAGGGTATGATTTTTCGTGGCAAATGTGTTTTATACAGCATTAACATTTTATAACTGATTACGTGAAACTTTTTTTTCTTTCCTTATTTCTTATATGCATTAAAATGTGCGTCAGTGTGTGTATGAATTTAAGAAGCGTAAGTATTAGTTTCTTAAAGTCTATGTGTTAATGTAACATTTGTATTGGAAATAACAACTAATAAGGAAAATTTCCCTAAGGGAACACTTTGATTATATAGAAATTTGAATACGTTAAAGAAAGTTAACAAGAAAACAACACACATACACACACTAACTTACATACATACACATTTAATATTTCTTTGTCTATTAATGTTGGCGTTAATGTGTATGAAAATACTGATTCACAGAAATTACATTTCGGTTGAAATATGAATACAATCGAATTATATAGGAAATGTTTAAAAGCAAAATGTTTGTTGTTTTCTTAGGAATTGTTTTCAGGGACAAAAGTTGAAATCACGGTAAAAAGTCAAGAGAAGTTAATTAGTATATGTATTTATGGAAAGAATTCAATTGCTGGAGATAAGTTGAAAGTTAAATTAATTTTCAATGGAAAAATAGAAGGGTTTTTATAATAAGCTGCAACATACATATACAGGAAAGTTATTACAAATTTTAGTAAGGAATTGTATAATTATATTACGTCACGTTAACTTCAGTGAGAGACTTTAGGTAGTAATTGTTTAAATAATGGTAGCTAGCAGGTGCTAAGGTGTCCGATTTTCAGTGATTTTGTGGCATCTGCTTTCAGAGTTATTTATCTCCTAAAATATAAACTGTCAAGCACAACCAAATAAAATGTCAAAGAAATGTGAGTAATCATAATGGGAAACACAAGTACTTGTGGCCTCCGACAGTTTAGTGGTTAGTGTTCTAGTCTGGTAGACCGGAGGTGGTGGGTTCGATTGCCACCAGTGAAAGGAGCGCACAACAGACCCGATAGAGGCCTAGGAGTATTTCTTTGGATTTGAAGTATATATGTACATTGTATATACATCCTCTTTGCAAACTAACTAACTAATACAATTACTTAGACGGATATCACAGCTACTATGACTACGAACAGACAGCATTCCGAGTTCAAAGACTCAGATATTCAGCATAAAATAGTTTTGAATTAAAGTATTCTTTCTAAGATGTAAAGCCATTGAATGCTTTAAATTCTTCGTTGTCCTTGAACACCAAAACAAAAAGTACTTTCAGCATAACGACGATTGGTTTGTGCTATGGCATTCCATAGCTTTTCTCTCATAGTATTATCATCACCATTCTACAAGTAGCCTCTCTCTTTCTAGCAGTCCTACTGGTTAATGTTTAGGCATCTTGTAATGTTACGATCAAGTTTGATGTTGTATAAACCCCATTTAGGGATTTGATTGTCGGTATATATTCAGTATATATTCGAATAAGGTTTGTGGTCTCAACAAGTTTTTCTTTAAGCAGGCGTAATAAAGTCCTTTGACTTTGTATCCGAGTCCTTCCCTCCCTTAACATCCGAAATGCAAAATTATCATTTCCGTTTACAACAGATGGCCTCTATTGAGTCGACAATAGCACCTAGAGACGTAATGGTTAGACGGAAACACGAATCTATGAAAAAACCTAGTATGGTATGAACAGATTAAACTCTGAACATACCCGGACAAGGAAGGAAAATTCAATGGTATCACTTGTATAAGTTACATACCTTACATCCATCACCTTTCAATCCAGTACACTTCTCAGTCATCCGACTGAGAACAACATCCGACACATTCATCCTGTATAATATACACTTGACACCAACGCTTTGTCACACAGTCACTCCTCTGTGGGGTAGTTGTTGTCTCGGCCACAGCACCGAACTTATCCCGAATTAAAGACTTTAACCAATATTCTCTTTCTGGGAATTTGGGTTTGAAACTTTGTCCTGCGGTCTACCGGTTCCCGTGGCACCAGATTATGCGGTTCTATGATTTGACACCATGTCAAATGATTCCAAGGAAAGAACGAGGATACATTTGATCGTCACCATTTTATAGTCCCGGCAGATTAGAGTTATCTTTTTCCCGAGATTTCAATAATATATATACCCCTGGGAGGAATTAATGGTAAGAGAGTGAATAGTAATTTGTGACGTTACTGTAAAAAATAATACATAGAAAGGAGATGGTAGTTTAGTGAAGGATCAGTGTTGATTCTAAGAACCGCTACGTCTCTATCAAGGTCTCCTCAAATTAGGACTTTATAATTCTATAAAGTTAATAAAGAAACGAAGTGTGTCTTCTCAATGGTGTAATTTCAGAAGGAGCATGATCTTAAGGAATAGAGAATTATCTAGATTGACTTAATCCAAGTACCAATAAGTATGAACCTCATTCAGAATTTTTTCATTTATTCATCTATATTAGCCTGAAGTAATTAAAGTTCAAAACATTCGTTAACAAAACTATATGCTCGCCCAACCAACCCACAAACACAAAGTGATCAGGTGTTTACTTATACCTATGCAAAATTAAAGTCCTAACAAAACCGGGTACAACAAAACAAACTAACTTAAATAATTAAGCTATTTAATTTGTTAAGGTATTTAACTTGTTACAGTTTTTAAAACAAAAACAGCTTAACAATGTGGTTGGTTGCATTAAAAATATCAGCTGTAGTCAGTGTAATGCTACAACACTTTTTGTATTTTTTGTTGCTGTCCACCAACAACTTAAATATTTCAAAAACTTTTTTAACATTTTCCTAAATAAAAACCGCGAAATATTTTTTTTTGTTCTACTTTTTACTTTAAAAAAAATCAAGACACTTTACTTAAATCGTCCATTTCCTATTCTTTGCATCTTTTCTTGTATTCTTCCCCCCTTATGTGTCATTATACATATTTTCTTACTAAAGTATTTAATTTCTCATCAAATTAAAGACATGTCCTTAGACTTTGTCTCTTACATTAAGGGGGGAAAAAATAACACAAAAATTTTCTTTATTTTATGATTCTTTTATAAAAGTCTCCTAAGGATACCTTGCTAGTAGACAGCAGGAACAAAAAGTATAAAATTAGAATGATTTTTTTACACAGTTTTTGGTAGACCAAGCAATGAATAAATATAAAAATGTGTAACAAAAATTGTGGTTTCATATAGTGGGTGGTTTATCTAATTGTGTGTGTGTATGTGGGTGCATGTTAAGGGGTGTGTTTGTTTGTAGTGGTGTCACAATTATGCTGTGTCTGTGAGTTTTTTGTACAACAATTTTCTATGTAGATTCTTCCTTATTTTTATGTGTTACTTATTTTGCTGCTGTTTTTCTTTTTGGTTGTTGTTTTTTTACGATTATTTTTTGTAGGTAAAACTTTACACACTAAACAACATTTTTTTACATTTTCTATCACAAACTACTGCCACTGCTGTTGCTGCTACTACTACCAACACAACCATATTTAAGTGGCAATTTATATTCCCTTTTTGACTTTACTTTTTAGTACTTTATAAACAACACATACAAAAACCAAACTTATTCCTACTCACACTTTTAGAATAAATTCAACTTTCTAACACTACCTCCTAACAAACACCCCCTCTCCTCCTACTATCTCGCTTTATATCACTTCGTTTTCTTGTCTACTGTCCATTATTTTTCACAAAGCATTATTACCACTATCATTTCAGTTGTTTCATTTTTATATCATCAGACTCTCATATACCCTTAACTCGCTGTATCATCTGCTTTGTGGAGCCCTACAGTTCGGCAAGGATTCCATGTTTCCAACCACTTTTGTGTAAATTCCTTAACTACTTGATTGAATCAAAGATTTGTCTTTGTATCGGTCATTATACATATTCCTGGTAATCAGAAGAGAAGTCAATCGTTTCTTTAATGCTCCCATCTTTTTGTAATCCATGATCTGCAGGGTTGCCACTCGATGTCGATGTGATTGTTTAGCAAACAATCAGTAACACTTTTATTACCACTGCCACACTAAACGAGAGCAACTAGAACAACTGCTATGATAATTTGTATGATGTTGTAGCATCGAGCAAGTGGCAAAGCTGGATACGACTTTTTGGAATTCTATAATGCTCTATAGTCAATGTTAAGGGTATTTTCGGATATGGAAGTTGGCTTCAACAACGTGAATATAACCTCTATAAGCTAGGAACATCATAAACTTGGAAATATCTAATATGGAATATAAAGTCAGTTCGGATATGGTTAGAACCAGAAAGGTTTTGACTAGAGTCACACCGTAAGGCGTCGTCATATCTTCTCTCTTTATGGGACTTTGTTGCAAATATTATGTCTTTCTATGATCAGTAACTGCTCGTTAGGAAGGCAAATTTCTACCAAACTTCTCGGACTATAATCTTCTCGAACTATTATCTGTCATAATCTTAATTATTACTTTTAATCAGAAGATACAAATTCTCTGAATTTCGAACACCTCGATTGGACGATACATTTTTTGGGGTTTCAAACACGCCAGTTCGGGCTCTATCTTCTTATGGATACATAATATTGAGATTCGAAAAAGTAAGGCATTCTGTGATTAGACGATACAGTTTTTGAGTTTTGAAAGGACGTAACTTCGGGCCCTATCATGTCATGGATACTTAATGGTGAGATTCGAGAAAGTAAGGCATTTTTTGCCTTACTTTAAGTAAAGATTGGCTTTCCTTTGGAATCACACTGAAGGTAAAAAAACTATTAGGGATACTGACCCCAAAAATTTCTCTGATGAACTTGACCTCATGTTCTTTATCTGTTCTTTATCTAATATCCGCTCTGTTTTTTATACCGCATCGATATATCCGATGCCAAAATATTCGAGAACTACATATGTCTCAAGACTTTGACCATTAATAACTGGGATATGAAAGACTATCTTTCTTGTATATCCCAAGGATCTCGCCACAATCGTGATAAGTTCCAAATGTTACTGTTTAGAGGTTGCTTGCCCGAGAGTTTTCTGTGATGGGCTTAGTCTCATTGTCCAATAGTCATACATTACACTGCAGGTTAAAATTTACGTCTTCGATACTATCTTGAAACACTGAGAACTAAAATCCAAGCGGTCCACCATTAACAGTCTTGCATCTCCTCAGGCTCTCACTTCGAAAGTGATAAGGTTGATATGTATTCCCAATTCATTCATTGCTTTTCAGTTCTACTACTCGAGAGCAATCGGGGAAATTAAATTGCCAACATACATATATAAATAACGGATAATTTCGCAAAATGATATTCTATTCCTTTGGCTAAGGTGTCGTACACGATCGACAAATAAGCGATAAAAGAAGTGGAACTCAAGTGGGCTACTACATCAAAAATGTATCTTGCTCTGTCCTTCAAGGAAAATTACCTGGATTTAAATTCGTTAAGGCTTCATTAACATTTAAGAACGTGCAAAATGTTCTGGGAATGTCGTTCCTGCAAGAGGTTTTAGACTTTATTGGTGACTGATAAACATACGTTCAACATTGTTATAGGTATATATAATGGACACTGTATAATTAGAAGCAAGTAAGATCGTAACTGTTATTGCAAAAGTTGTTTAGACGAAGAAGTCGAATTGATACAACATTTTTATGGGATTGCACCGCTCCATAAAAACGCAGACTGAGATATCATGTTAGAATCACATTTCGTGATCTGTATCATCTAATCAAATTTCTTAGTGATATCTTTAAATCACGAGTTCCACAGCAATTTAAATGATCTGAAATTCCTGTAGCAGCGGTAGCAGTCATTAAATCTAATTAAATTCCCCTTCAAAAATGTAGTATCATACTCTTTCGTAATTGCCTCAACCATATAATTGCTACAATCTGCAGCAGCAACCAGAAACCCTATTACCCATAATACCATGAATGGCTACGACATCAACTCATTATTTTTAACAATTTTTTTCCCTCTAACTGTTTTCTATTCCATTCATTCGTTCTTGGCCATTCTTTCATTATTTTTATTTATTTCTGTGGCTTATTTATTTTTTGTTGTTTCGTTTTTTTTTTTTGTTATATGTATATTAAAAATACACAAACAGACACTAATACAGGCTTCAACATATTTCTGTTTAATGCTAAAGTTATATAGCAGAGTGTGCGTGTGTGTGTGTCTGTCTAAATATTTTCTGCAGTTTCATTTCCACATCCGTTTATCATTAAAGCCAACAACAACAGCAATGTATAACAAACAAATTTTTGTTTCTTTCTTGTCCCTTTTTTTATGTATTTCCTTTATTATCAAATGCCTCCTCCTGTATGATGTTTAAACTGTTAACAGGGGCGTTTATAAGTGCAGTTAGGACACATTAAGAAACCATCATAAAAATTCAATCCCTTTCATAAAAAATCAAAGAATGCGTAACACAATGAATTTTTATATAGTTTTATTGTCTGGCACTTTTACTATTTAGTACTAGAGTAGAATATTAGCATAGTAAAAGATAAAGGAGTAAACTAAAAAGGAAAAAAAAACGAGATTCCAAAAAAAAATCCTTTTGTCCTCAATAGTGATTGGCATGGCAGTTTATAACCAATAAGTATAATATTGAATCCATTTTGACTAGGCTGGATTTGTTTTAAGTTCTATAACCTTGAATATTTTATGTTTTATCATAAAATGAAACTAATAAAGCTAGGCAAATGATTTTAAGTGGAAGACACCACTCAATAGTTATTCAGTGTGGCAAAAAAAATCTATAAAAATATTGATAACTTATAGGAAAAAAATATTAATATTTTGTTTAAGGCAGGAAATAAAAAAAGAAGTAGATGAAATAGTTTTAAAAAAATTCCATAAAAAGGAAGGGGAAATTTTTAATATGATGTGGTATGCCAGAGAATTATTGACGGTATAGTAAACCTAATTGAAATTATTAAAGAGTAGAATGCAATAAATTTTAATCAACTTGTAACAGATTTATCTCCCTTTCTTCCGTTTCAAGATCACTACCGATAAATGCCTCACAAGTAATTTCAACACCAGTACAGTGAAGAAATTAACTTTCCACTGTTAAGGCTATTGGGCCCTTAAGAATCTTCTTTTCATCCCTCCTCAATTACTGTCAGTATTTGTTAATCCTTTTACATTGTTCTTCATAATTATAAATAATTTAAACTTCACAGACTTATCTTACTCCCTCTCCTTGCCCTTTTCGATCCCTTTCTCTCTATATTTGTTTCAATAAACTTTTCTTATTTGTGTTTCACTCTCTCGCTCTCTCTCTCTTGGTTTCAAGGTAAGTGCAGAAATATGATTCACAAGTTTGCTAGTGACTCTCTGTAATTGCAGGCAACTTGGCCCTTAAGAATCTCATTCTGGTGTTCTTGATTTCCTTTATAAATGTTTTTCATTCCTCCTCAATAACTGTCAGCATTTACTTTTTATCTTTTTACGTAGTACTCCATAATTATTACTAATCGTCAATCTCACAGATTTCCCTAACACCCTTTCCTTATTTAAAGCTATCTCCTCTCTCTCCCCCTCTCTCTCCATCACTCTCTTTTTGTTTCAAGATTAGTCCCTAAAATCAAATCACAAGTTTGCTTGTGACCTTTTGCCTTTTGTTAAAAACCCTTAGGAACCCTATCCTGATGCTCTTGATTTTCTTTAGGCTTTTCATCACTTCTCAATATATGTCAGTATATTTTTAGTCTGCTTACATAAGGTCCATAACTGTTACCAAGAAGCAATTTTACTGATTTCCCTTCATTCCTTCTTCTCTGTATATTTCTTTTACGAAGAGTATTTCTTAATCTGCATATATTGTACTTTATGTCTCTAACCAATCACTGATTTCAGCGATTTTTCTCCTCTCCTCTCTACCTCCTCTCTGCCTGTTTCTTTATATCTCTTTGCTTTAAGATCGGTTCCCAAATTCAGCTTACAAGTTACGTCGCAACTTAAGCAGCAGTATTGCAAAGAACAGATCTCTTATTTCCGTACTTCATAACTGTAACCATTCTTCTCTCCTTGTCTGTCTGTCTGTAAGATTAGATCAGAAATTCGACTAACAAGTTTCCTGACGACTTCAACACCAGCGCAATAAAGAAGCAAACTCTAGACTTTAACACTATGAACTTTTTCATGTTATTAAAGATCACATGGCTCTTATGAATCTCATTCCGATGCTTTTGTTCCCCATCCTTCTCTCCTTATCTGTCTCTCTTATAGATTAGATCAGAAATTCGACTAACAAGTTTCCTGCCGACTTAAACACCAGCGCAATAAAGAAGTAAACTCTAGACTTCAACACTAGTGTTAAAGATCACATGGTTATTATGAATCTTATTCCAGTGCTTTTTGTTCCCATAAATACTTTTGAACTCCTACTTACATCAATCAGTATTTTTGCTATAACTGTTACCAATCATCGATTTCACTAATTTCTCTCCATTACTCCATCTTTGTATGTTTTCTTTCCTCTTGTCTCTAAGAATCTTATTCCAGTGCTTTTTGTTCCCATAAATACTTTTGAACTCATACTTACATCAGTCAGTATTTTTGCTATAACTGTTACCAATCATCGATTTCACTAATTTCTCTCCATTACTCCATCTTTGTATGTTTTCTTTCCTCTTGTCTCTAAGATCAGTGCCGCAATTCGGTTTAAAAGTTCGATCGCGTTATCACAATAGTATTATAAAGAAGTGAACTTTAGGTTACAGAGGACTTAAGAATCTGCTTTTAAAGTACACTCCTCAACTGTAACCAATCATCGATTTCACAGATTTCTCACCGTTCCTCTCTCTATCTGTTTCGTTCTCTCTCTCTCATGGCACTAAGATAAGTTTCGAAACTCGGCCTATAACAGTTAAGAAATGAACTCCTACTTACAGAGCCCTTAAGAACTTTTCTTTATATAACCTAATCGTAATAACCATTAACTTCCATAGAAACTCTTAAAGATTCCAACTTCTCCAGACCCCGTCTTCATTATCTAAGATCTACTTATTCTCTATAGTAGTAACTTAACGTTAGTTTCAACGAGTTATCACAGTGACTTCAATATCTTTAGGAATCATCCATTGATTTACATCAGTGTTGCTCAAACACATACTACCATAGACTACCATAGTTTTATTTGTGTTGGTAAAGCAGCAGAGAACAGAATTCAATTCAAAATAAAAGTATACTAATAAAATGACTACAAACTATAATGTATATGCTAACTGTCAAATATTTATTACGGATTTTGACAGCTAGCGTATATCAAAGTCTATATATAAAAAACTATCAACTGTTCTCTCATGTTCTCCTACATTAATTCGGCTTTCTCAAAATTTTGTTGTTGTATTTCTGTGTGTATTTTAAAAACGTCGCGCACAGACCTTGCTTCGACAAGTGCTGATCAGCAACTGATTTGATTTTGTTTTTCAAGTTGAGAGCAAACCAACTGATATTGCTCATTATAAAAAGAAGAAGAATTAAACCTATAGTGTATGTGTATCAACTTAGCGTCAGCAGAATTTTCTTACCCTATCACGCGTGCTATGTAATGGCAATCTTGCGCTCCTCTGATTTACATACATAAGAATCGGCATGACAACCGACTTCATGTTTTCTCTATAAAGTCTTCAGTAGATCCCAGATCTTCACAAATATTATCCTGGAATACACTAAACTTTTCGAAAATCCAAAAGGAAACAGTGTTATGTTTCATATAGACCATCAGATAGATGAAACTATCTTACCATAGATTGTTAAAGTTATATGAATAAAAGTTAGCTTGTAAAATATTAATCAATTCTCCAGGAAAGCTATTAGGCTTTCTTATTCCAAAGCGCCAAATTTTAAACTTTAATAATACAAAATTTATCTTAACAACTTTGCGAACAATTATTGCCAAAGTTTTGTAGGATTACAACTTAAAATATAATTATAACATTGGCTTTTGATGTCATAATCATCAAAACAGATTTCTAAACAGGTTTTGTTTCTCTTTTACATTTACGTACTCCCACCAACTCCCAAGGCCCCTACGGTATTGTAATAAACACTATTCCAAAGTTTTTCTTTAACAATTTCAATACATCTTTTTTGCCTTAATTTTCCCTTAAAAACAAGTTTATTTTTGCAAATAAATCGTATGGCCACAAAGGATCACATAATAGTTGGTTGGTTGGTGGATGTTTGGCTGGCTGACTGGCTATAGCTTTAGCTGTAATACACAGCTTAACCACCAGCACATTTATTCAAAATAATTTTGTGGTTTATGATTTTGTGCAGAGGTGAACAAAAAAACATAAAATATAAATAGAGACAAGTAGAAAGCAGGCAAAAAAAACTACCAAAATCATAATAAATGGACTCGAGGTTGTTTCCCCTTGTTTATGGTTTTCGATGGTGTAGTTGTAGTTGTGTTGATGTCGTTGTGTTATTTTTTGGCTTGGTAAACACCTCCGCAAAAACTCATTTTCAGTTAAACAGCTTCACTATACACTCAATCATAAACACGCAAATAAATATACAGCCTGGTATATATATTCATAATTTTTTACAATTTCGAGGGCAATCTAAAATATCCTTTAAGCTTAGATTCCTGTCAGAAGCATGACTCTCTTAGACCTAAGAGTGGTTTCTCTTTAAATCAATATTTATAGGTTAACTTCGAGTTTTGGTCATGCTGGTATGAAGGTTTTCCTAGATCATAATTAACGATGTAGATTTTGGGTCTATTTGTTGACTTTCTAATGTTCATCAAAAGTAGAATATTTACCTATAAGCTCGAGATCGCTTATGATATTTATTACTTCTTACCAATAGTTATTAGATCCTTCCATAATGTTCTTATAATGGCATATTATCGACTTCTTAGTCCTTGAAGTCCTGAATATTTTTTCTTATTCCTCTTTACAATTACTTTAAAAGTCAGAAGTCGCACCCTCTGAGGAAGTTTCCAACTGAACAAAGACCAATTATGATTTCTATTCGATTTCTTATTCACTATTCGAACTTTATAGAATCTCCGAATATTCCGGAGGATATTACCTTAATGATCTTCCCCATCATAGTGTAATACGTCTAGACTGCCGGGACTATAAACTGGTGGTCAAATGTATTCTCGACCTTTCGTTGAAATGATTTGACCTAGGTTCGAACCGAGGAGCCCTATCATTTGGTACCACTAAAGTTTCGGACTTTGTTTTTTACCGGTTATTGGATTGGGGTGCATGTGGTGGCTGTGGTTTAAATCCAAACTCGCGCGAAAAGATTGTCGGTTAATAGACTGATGCACGGTAAAGTCTATATTTCGGAATAAGTTCTGTGCTGTTGTCAAGATAACAGATACCCCGCAGTGAAGTGGGTTGGTGTCAAGTGAATATGATACGTGATAGATGTAGGAGTCTCACCCATCCGTATACCTTGAGTAGGTGTGTCGGACGGTTTCCTAATGAATGTGTCGGATAAATGAAAAATGTGATGGGTTGAATGATGATGAATGTAAGTTATCTTATATAAGTGATACCACTGAATTTTCCTTCCTTGTCAGGATATGTTCAGGGTTTACTCTCTACATACCAGATTCAACACAGTTTTTTCTCTGAGAGTAAAAACAAGTTCTAGGCTTATTTAATGGATTGTCGGATGAATGTGTCGGATAAATGAAAAATGTGATGGGTTGAATGATGATGAATGTAAGTTATCTTATATAAGTGATACCACTGAATTTTCCTTCCTTGTCAGGATATGTTCAGGGTTTACTCTCTCCATACCAGATTTAACACAGTTTTTTCTCTGAGAGTAAAAACAAGTCCTAGTCTTATTTAATGGATTCGCATTTCAGGTCTACTCATTATTTTTCTAGGTGCTGTTGCCGAATCAATTGAAGCCTTTCCATCTGCATGATTGTAAACGGAAATTATGTTTTTGTATCTCGGAAGTTACGCAACTGGGAAGCAATGGTCAGAGATTATATGGCTTATTACGTCCAATGGTGTGTTTTTTTCTAATGAACTAGCACACAGAGAGAAAAAGAAACATACACTCCTGGTACCAAATCAACACCATACTGTTTATAATTTTTCAATACCATACGTTGTCAAAGTATATACATACGTACGACAACACTATATAATATCGACAACATTGCAACAATTCGTTGTCGAAATCTAAATTTTATACACATCCGTTGTCTAAATGTTAACAAACGTGGTAAGCTCACTATTGACAAACAATCCGTTGCCTACAGTGAGCTTACCACGTTTGTTAACATTTAGACAACAGATGTGTATAAAATTTAGATTTCGACAACAAATTGTTGCAATGTTGGCAACGTTGCGTTGTCAACATTATATAGTGTTGTCGTACGTATGTATATACTTTGACAACGGATGTTATTGAAAATTTTTAAACTCTTTGGTGTCAATGTGGTACCGGGCGTGCATATTTCTTTTTCCCTCTGTGTACGACATAATTTTACCACAGTGTTCCTATATGAGTCAAATATAATTTGACACGACTTTTGTTTAAAATGAACAACTGGCAAATACATGTTTGTTTCGATATAGTACCGATGTTGGAATGATCGAGCACAAATTTGAATTCTTAAAATATAAGTGTTTTGCAGCAAAAGTTAGTTAAAAAACTTTTCAATCAGCCCCCGAACAATATGAAATGCATTTTGTTTTGTTTTTGTTTTGTTTTTTTTTTTCGGTATGTTTATATCGATGTAAAAATAAAGTATATATACTTATAGTTATATGGTTTGTTTGTTTCCTGTTCAAACACTATTGTCATAAATTATTCAAATGTAAATATCAACAACTGTTGTAGCTTCAATTCAATTCTATTTTTATAGTCAAGAGAGTCTGCATATAATACAAAATAATATACATTACACATACGTACCTATATATACTTACATATATGGAAAAAAATATATGTTAAAAACTTTTCACATACACTCCCACACTTACTAACACTCATGTTTTTATTTCAAATAATTGTATACGCAATATGAAAAAAACAGCACAAACAGGAACTGAAACTGAAACCACAAGGCACAAGTTAGCTCTATGTGTTCTAGTATCCAGGCAATAATATTATATGTATCTTATCATCTTGTTAAAGTTGTTGTCTTTGTCCTCGTCATCATCATTATTTTCATCACAACGAACTGGTATTAAAAACTAGGGAAAAAAACAACAGCAACAACTATAGCAAACATTATTAGTTTTTCTTATGAATAGTTAGTGTCCTGTATTTCCTTATTTTCTATTTTCTTTTATTTTTCAGTCTTTTCATATTGGCTACAACATAACTGGTGAAAAACAAAAATATGAGGAAAAAAGTGTGTTTTTTTATTATTTCCCAGTTAGTTTTTATATTCTTCACAATATGTGTTAAGGACATAAATTCGTCAGTTCATTTGTAACGTACAGTTATTAAAATTTCTGAATAGTAGTTTGCAGTTATATTCAAAGTTTTGGCAGGGTTCATATGAGAGGAATTGAAACTTATCCTGGTACGTAGCAGGTTCATAAAATAGAACTGGCACATGGACCTTAGTCTAAGCCCAATCTTAGAACTCTTAAATCCTAATATTTTGGCTCCTGCCTACTGTACTTTTAGATGCTTGTGGTGACAAATGGCATAGTTTTGTAACATCTGTCTTTTGTTAAAGGTGTTTACGATTCGACCCAAACGAATTAATCTCACTTGTTGTGGTTCTGTTCTCATAAACACAAAAGGAAACTGAAGTTATAAAGACTAAAAACGCAAACATTTAATCATCAACTAGTTACAAATCCAGACATAGAAACCCTGAAGTTCTTGGAACCGGCTCCATAAAAGTATTAATGATTACTAAGCAAGGCTTCTGATATATATTCAGAATACAACTACTTAGATTGAAAAATTATAAATATACGATCCTTTCCAAGCGGAAATAAGAGAGAAAGAAAAGTAACTAAAGTCCTAAGTTTCTCATGCCAGGCTGATTAGAGTTGTTAGTATTATATCTTTCAAACAGTCCAGATTATAAAAGAGACTTGTGAGAAGATATCTAAGTTGGTTTACTGCAAGCGAACAGTCAAGTAGTAGTGAAGGGTATCCATTTTGTATTAGTATATAGTATTAGATCCAGCCAGTAGTCGTAAGAAATCTCAAGATGTCATTGATTGGATATGAAGTAACAGTCAAGAAAACAGTTTCTCTTAACTGTTAGAGCAGGGTATTCACAGAGAAGATGGAAGAAAATTTCTTCCTTTATCCTTTTTCATTGAATTAAAGTCCAAACTGACTTGCATGTCTGACTAACACCCAGTATCCGGTTATTACTTCTATTAACTTCGATATAAACCGCCTATTTGATGTTTTAAGATGTCTTGTGCATTTCTATATATAAGTAATGTCACACAGTCTTGTAGAACAGGCCGTCACAATCATGTTTTTTTACCAATTCTTCATCTTAACAGATTTATGTTAAACATCAAGCTGGTAACTTTTTAGTTCAGCTAAGCAGTTGGTAAATCATCTGAAGTCATTCCATTCAGTTTTTTCTAATTTATGTATGATGTGAAATAGCTACTCAATTCACTACTTAGGAACACTAAAGTAACAATTGGTAGTTACTAACTCCATTGCTTTGCTATACTTTAAAGGTGATTGATTTGTTTCCTATATTATACAGATCGTATGAAATGATCAAGAAAAAACATAGTTTTAGAAATTTAGAGAAACTAAACCTATTAATTCTAACACTCTCTTCAGAACTGCCGAACATTGTCAACAACCCCAAAAAAGTATGTCTAGTTGTAGTGGTTATGAAGTTTGTAACAGTTGAAATGTTCATCAAATAATTATTTATGATTTTTCATCTTTGGCCGTTTGCAAATTTTTTTTGGGTCGATATTCAATTATTATTGCATTTCTTTTGATGTTTGCTACTTTTTTCGCTTGACTTAAATCAATTTCGAACAACTCGAGTTTGCGATAAAGTTCTATTTATCATTTTGTTGTTTTTTTTTTCTAATTTTTGCAAATTAAAAAGAAACAGTATAAGCGGTAAAAAGAAAGATATGACATTTTTCCGTAGAATTGTTTTGGTATTATTAATTACATATCTCCAATGATAAGCAAAATAGGCTATGTAATATTTTTGTGTTTTCAATATAACTTTTCAGTTGCGAATATATTCCTTAAAATCTATCGCATTTCCTAAATTATTATGACAACTCCGAAACTAATGTAAACTTAAATTTCTATAAACTATGTACATATATACAAACTCAATTTTAAACTGAGTAGACCTTCATTTCCATTTCAAATGTTCAATGTAGTATAAACTTTTGCAATAAAATTTCTGTTTGTGTTTTATCATTTCCATAAAATATTAAAAGCACTTTACATACAGTTTCTCTTTAAGATTTGTCAATAAAATTCAAAATTGCTTTGTAATGGAATGCACTTTTATGACCTTATTATATAATATTGTCTAAACAACATTCAACAATTACCAGATTTGTGCCAAAATTGTATTTTACGTTATCAGCAAGCAATTATGAAAGTGGGTGTTATTTGGTTTATTATGGTAGAGCCTTTAAACATTATTGGCCAATTAACAGCGGCATTTGGTCTAAGTCTCAAATAAGTGCAATATAAGGCAAATTGCGCACGGAAGAGGACGAAAAGCGGAGGAGAGAAAGGGGCGGGGGGGAGAGGGGGGACGAAGAACGAACGAACGAACGAACGAACGAACGAAGAACGAACGAACGAACGAACGAACGAACGAACGAACGAACGAACGAACGAACGAACGAACGAACGAACGAACGAACGAACGAACGAACGAACGAACGAACGAACGAACGAACGAACGAACTAACGAACAACGAACGAACGAAAGAACGAACGAAACGAACGAACGAACGAAACGAACGAAACGAACGAACAAACGAACGAACGAACGAACGAAGAACGAACGAACGAACAAACGAACGAACGAACGAACGAAACGAACGAACGAACGAACAAACGAACGACAAACGAACGAACGAACGAACGAACGAACGAACGAACGAACGAACGAACGAACGAACGAACGAACGAACGAACGAAAACGAACGAACAACGAACGAACGAACGAACGAACGAACGAACGAACGAACGAACGAACGAACGAAACGAACGAACGAACGAACGAACGAAAGAACGAACGAACGAACGAACAACGAACGAACGAAGAACGAACGAACGAACGAACGAACGAACGAACGAACGAACGAAAAACGAACGAACGAACGAACGAACGAACGAAACGAACGAACTAACGAACGAAGAACGAACGAACGAACGAAACAACGAACGAACGAACGAACGAAACGAACGAAACGAACGAACGAACGAACGAACGAACGAACGACGAAGAACGAACGAAGAACGAACGAACGAACTAACTAACGAACGAACGAACGAACTAACGAACTACTAACGAACGAACGAACGAACGAACTAACGAACGAACGAACGAACTAACGAACGAACGAAACAACGAACTAACGAACTAACTAACGAACGAACTAACTAACTAACTAACTAACTAACTAACTAACTAACTAACTAACTAACTAACTAACTAACTAACTAACTAACTAACTAACTAACTAACTAACTAACTAACTAACTAACTAACTAACTAACTAACTAACTAACTAACTACGACCCGTATGAGACATCGGCTCGTCCATGCTTGAGAGAGATTTTCCTTACCTTTCTGGTAAAGATATATTGTAAAGGCATATTGTCTGATTTTCCCCAGAATTACTTTACAGCACCATATGGTCCGCGTACCTAGTTGTAGATACTCTTATGTTGATGTTGCAAAATGGAATTTCAAGTCAATTTCGTCTTCTGGACCGCTATTTATCCTAAAGATCTTGTTACAATTATCCCAAAGACATTCTTGAAGTTGATTGAGATTACTGGACGTTGGCTGTGTCATATGTGTATGCACAACTCTAACTGTGGTATCAGCATCGATAAACGTTGAAGCTAATACTGTATATCAGTTTGCTCGGTGTTGATATGGCTACCAATGGTCCAAACAACAAATGTAGCACGCAGAGCTAAACATCGTTTAACAATTCCGTCTCGTATTAAATGTATTACGAAACAACTTGATTGTGGTTGCTCGGATAATTCGAATAAGCTCGGACCTAAAAATAAAATTTTTTGCTTTAATAAATATACTTAAAAATGCTTTCGAATAATGGATAATTAATGAAGTTTATATCGTCACCTAAAATGCAAACAGCCCTATCTAACATTTTGAAAATTTTACAAAACTATTTAAATTGAAAAGTTTGTTTCTATCAACGCGACTTATTTTTAGTAAATAAACAAATTGTTTAATGGTGAAACCTATCAGTTGTTATGATAGGTGACAATGTCGTATATAAAAATGGATAAATTGGACTTTTTACCTTTAATATTTAAATGTTTTTGTAGATAGGGCCTTTTGTTTTTTGTCAATAAATTCGCTAATTTGGGTCGGAGGAGTCCAATTTCTTCTGTAAACATTTGTTTTGATTCAATACATTATAATCAACAATAAAATCGATTTTTAATTTTTGGTTAGATAGGGCCGTTTGCGTTTCAGGTGACGATATATTCGCGAACTTTGGAAAATCCCCAATCACAGAATTTGAAGTGTAATGGTTCACTTCATAGTAAATTAAAACTGTATCAATAATTCTGCACCATACTGTTTATTTTAAACTCAATCTTATATGGGAATTCGATGCCAAATGTCCATTTTATAAAAAAATAAATAAGATTTGTGTTCTATTACATGTAATTCGACCTTTTAGGTAAATCTTTGAACCCGAGTTTTTCTATTCAGTGTCAACAAAAATACACAATTACATACATATGTTGTGTTTTCTTTTGATGTTTTCCCTTTTTGTCTCATATACATATCCTGTATCACAACTTGCAATGTACCCGTCAAACCACCAGCCCACAACAAATATGTGAAGTAATAAAACAACAACATTTTACATTTTACTACTCTACTGTGTAGTAAACATTTTACTTATATGTTTAGCCAGTCGTCATCTCAAAAGTAACAACTAAATTTTTCTCATACCATTACTATTACCACTACATAAATATGGATACTTTTACAAACTATACATAAGAGTGGTCGGCATAAAGAGAATATATTAAGCTAAACTTATACATATACATACAAATATAATAAGTCTATGAATTTCGTAAACATTCATGTTATGTTTATGCAAACTTATGCAAACAGCGGTACCCAATGAATTTGAATGTCGAACACTGCTTTACATACACCACAAACTATTAATACCTAACTGAACATACAACTACATAAATAAGTACATACCAACTGTAATACATACATGAAATGTTAAACATAGATATGTAGTATTTTGCTCCATATGTTTTCCTTTTTTTTTTGTTTTGGTGCTTCTTGTCAACTTTGTGGTACTTTTTTTGTTTTTACAATTATATTTTCTTATATAATGTACATACACATGA
>NW_023995745.1:0-87510 GCF_015586225.1 Lucilia sericata | reverse complement strand
CTTAACAAAACAACAGTATAATTGCGTAGTATAGTATACTTTTAGGCAGTTTTGTAATAAGGTGTGATGAAACCAGGTATGGATAATTCAGTAAATTTTCTAATTTGATAAAAGTTTTATAATCCACTATATAGTCTAGTCTGTATCTAGACTATATAGTCTAATCTATAGTCTAGTCTATAGTCTAGTCTATAGTCTAGTCTATAGTCTAGTCTATAGTCTAGTCTATAGTCTAGTCTATAGTCTAGTCTATGTCTAGTCTATAGTCTAGTCTATAGTCTAGTCTATAGTCTAGTCTATTGTCTAGTCTATAGTCTAGTCTATAGTCTAGTCTATAGTCTAGTCTATAGTCTAGTCTATAGTCTAGTCTATAGTCTAGTCAATAGTCTAGTATATAGTCTAGTCTATAGTCTAGTCTATAGTCTAGTCTACAGTCTAGTCTATAGTCTAGTCTATAGTCTAGTCTATAGTCTAGTCTATAGTCTAGTCTATAGTCTAGTCTATAGTCTAGTCTATAGTCTAGTCTATAGTCTAGTCTATAGTCTAGTCTATAGTCTATAGTCTAGTCTAGTCTAGTCTATAGTCTAGTCTATAGTCTAGTCTATAGTCTAGTCTATAGTCTAGTCTATAGTCTAGTCTATAGTCTAGTCTATAGTCTAGTCTATAGTCTAGTCTATAGTCTAGTCTATAGTCTAGTCTATAGTCTAGTCTACAGTCTAGTCTATAGTCTAGTCTATAGTCTAGTCTGTAATCTAGTCTATAGTCTAGTCTATAGTCTAGTCTATAGTCTAGTCTATAGTCTAGTCTATAGTCTAGTCTATAGTCTAGTCTATAGTCTAGTCTATAGTCTAGTCTATAGTCTAGTCTATAGTCTAGTCTATAGTCTAGTCTATAGTCTAGTCTATAGTCTAGTCTATAGTCTAGTCTATAGTCTAGTCTATAGTCTAGTCTATAGTCTAGTCTATAGTCTAGTCTATAGTCTAGTCTATAGTCTAGTCTATAGTCTAGTCTATAGTCTAGTCTATAGTCTAGTCTATAGTCTAGTCAATAGTCTAGTATATAGTCTAGTCTATAGTCTAGTCTATAGTCTAGTCTATAGTCTAGTCTATAGTCTAGTCTATAGTCTAGTCTATAGTCTAGTCTAGTCTATAGTCTAGTCTATAGTCTAGTCTATAGTCTAGTCTAGTCTAGTCTATAGTCTAGTCTATAGTCTAGTCTATAGTCTAGTCTAGTCTAGTCTATAGTCTAGTCTATAGTCTAGTCTATAGTCTAGTCTATAGTCTAGTCTATAGTCTAGTCTATAGTCTAGTCTATAGTCTAGTCTATAGTCTAGTCTATAGTCTAGTCTATAGTCTAGTCTATAGTCTAGTCTATAGTCTAGTCTATAGTCTAGTCTATAGTCTAGTCTATAGTCTAGTCTATAGTCTAGTCTATAGTCTAGTCTATAGTCTAGTCTATAGTCTAGTCTATAGTCTAGTCTATAGTCTAGTCTATAGTCTAGTCTATAGTCTAGTCTATAGTCTAGTCTATAGTCTAGTCTATAGTCTAGTCTGTAGTCTAGTCTATAGTCTAGTCTATAGTCTAGTCCATAGTCTAGTCTATAGTCTAGTCTATAGTCTAGTCTATAGTCTAGTCTATAGTCTAGTCTATAGTCTAGTCTATAGTCTAGTCTATAGTCTAGTCTATAGTCTAGTCTATAGTCTAGTCTATAGTCTAGTCTATAGTCTAGCCTATAGTCTAGTCTATAGTCTAGTCTATAGTCTAGTATATAGTCTAGTCTATAGTCTAGTCTATAGTCTAGTCTATAGTCTAGTCTATAGTCTAGTCTATAGTCTAGTCTATAGTCTAGTCTATAGTCTAGTCTATAGTCTAGTCTATAGTCTAGTCTATAGTCTAGTCTATAGTCTAGTCTATAGTCTAGTCTATAGTCTAGTCTATAGTCTAGTCTATAGTCTAGTCTATAGTCTAGTCTATAGTCTAGTCTATAGTCTAGTCTATAGTCTAGTCTATAGTCTAGTCTATAGTCTAGTCTATAGTCTAGTCTATAGTCTAGTCTATAGTCTAGTCTATAGTCTAGTCTATATCTAGTCTATAGTCTAGTCTATAGTCGTCTATAGTCTAGTCTATAGTCTAGTATATAGTCTAGTCTAGTCTATAGTCTAGTCTATAGTCTAGTCTATAGTCTAGTCTATAGTCTAGTCTATAGTCTAGCCTATAGTCTAGTCTATAGTCTAGTCTATAGTCTAGTATATAGTCTAGTCTATAGTCTAGTCTATAGTCTAGTCTATAGTCTAGTCTATAGTCTAGTCTATAGTCTAGTCTATAGTCTAGTCTATAGTCTAGTCTATAGTCTAGTCTATAGTCTAGTCTATAGTCTAGTCTATAGGTCTAGTCTATAGTCTAATCTATAGTCTAGTCTATAGTCTATAATCTAATCTGTAGTCCTATATACTTTCAATTTTCCATCCCTGAATTAAACTAAACTGCTGACTGCGGTACAACAATGTTAATTTTGAAAAAACTGCATGTTTTTGTTGTTGTAGTTTTTAAATAGTTATGAAATGTTTTATTTTAATAAAAGAAATGTTTTTAAATGACTGCGAAAAAAAGGTGTCAATGACGAAAAACACAAAATCTTTAGCATAATTGTTGGCGGAACTATAAAAATAGTGGCAAAGAAGAAAATAACTAGTAGAACTTAAGTGCAAGGAGATTAATTAGTAGAAAACAGTAAAATAAAAATAAAAACTATTTTTAATTTCAAGTTTTATTTGTAAAATAAATCTTAAGAAAACTGTGTTGGTAAAGAGTTAATTAGAACTATTGACACTAGTTAAGGTGTGTTTGCCTATTTACAGCTGCTGTGTAAAATAAATAGGAAATGAAAGATATTAAATCAAAGAATTTTATTTATAGTTATTTTTTTAAAGGATTTTTTCATCTAAACAGCACAAAAGTTTGCTTTATAATTAGAAGATATTTTTTAAGAATTTTCTTTAAAAAGACTACTAGTAAAATACTACTTTCTTTAAAATCTTTAATTTTACTAAAAGATCATGCAATTTTTCAGTTTTAGTTCATTTCTAGTTCAGTTCTAGTTCAATTTTAGTTCAGTTCTAGTTCAGTTCTAGTTCAGTTCTAGTTCAGTTCTAGTTCAGTTCTAGTTCAGTTCTAGTTCAGTTCTAGTTCAGTTCTAGTTCAGTTCTAGTTCAGTTCTAGTTCAGTTCTAGTTCAGTTCTAGTTCAGTTCTAGTTCAGTTCTAGTTTAGTTCTAGTTCAGTTCTAGTTCCGTTCTAGTTCAGTTCTAGTTCAGTTCTAGTTCAGTTCAGTTCTACTTCTGTTCTAGTTCTGTTCAAGTTATGTTCTACTTCTCTTCCAGTTTTATTCTAGTTCAGTTCTAGTTCAGTTTTTGTTCAGTTCTTGTTCAAACATAGACTTCCTTACTTTTACTCATTTCCCCAAAAACCCTATTTTCATTACTAAATAAGTGATTTTTTCTCTCACCCCTAAAAGTATACTCCAGTTGTTGTTAAAACATTTAAATATTATCATCATATTATCAGTTATTTAGTACTTCTTCTCTTCCTTTTGTCCATATGCATTTAGCTCATAAAATAAATTGAAATTTTGATTGATTTTTAAGCTTATTCTATTAGCTAAATGATCTTTTCTGTATTTTACATTCTCCCTCATATAAAGTGTAAGCCCTAAAGTAGGCAATATTTTTCAAAAAGTTTTCTATATTAAACAGATATTACTAAAATACGATGTAATTTTTTAATTTGTTAAAAGGCTTTTAGGAAAACCACAGATATAAATGCCACTGAGTAGAGTTTGTTTTTGCAAAACAAATATAATTTAATGAAAAAACAGTTTAAAACAAGCGTCAACATGTTCGTATTAAAAGTTAGTTTTAAAATGATTTTAATTTTATAATTTTAATAATTTGTATTAATAGCTGAAGTGGTAAACCTCAATAATTTTGTAAAAATGTTTAATAGAAAATCAATTAAAGCGTTTTAAGAACTAATAGTTTAAGGGGAAACTCCCAAAAGTATGTTATTGAAAATATAAAAGAGTGTCAGAATCAATAAAAAAATAATAAAAACGATGGAAATTTCTAAAACTGAAACTAAGGGGGAAGACAATTTATAGTAATTGGTTTAATAATCAACATTGATTACAAATTCCTAAAGGTATTAAGTAAATAATACTAGAATTTCAAGCATACTATTAGGGGAAACAAACTATAAGATTTTTTTTTAATAATAATTTAACTTAAATTTAAATTGTTGTTTATTCCTCTACTTTTCTTTTCGTTAAAAAAAATCTAGTTTAATATAAATCTGTTTCCTCTAATATCCTCTATTTTGGTCATTTTCAAAAAAGCAAAAAACAAAAAAACAAACATTTCCTAAATTTCAAATTTCCATAAAAATAAAATTTAGAGCGTATTTTTTTATTTATCCGCCACCATATTGTTGTTAGAAAATATGAATGAACAAAAATTGTTTTACTTCATCTCTTGAGATTTACTCGAACAGCAAGCAAAACATACGCTACAAAATGCTGGAACCAGTTTGTGACACAAAATGTAAATGATGCAATTGTGGTAAGCAACATTCTATAGTTAACCAAAGGGAGGGGATGAGAGAAAGTAAGGGAAAATCAGATCCCGTGTTTTGTATCAGAGGCAAAAATTGTCATGTCATTTTTTGTAAGCTTCAAAACAACTGCATTAAATTAAATTGTATTTGAAATTGAATCATAAAAAACAGTAGAGGGCAAAATTGAAGGGAAAATTTTAATAAAAGTTAACTGGAGTCAGTTCTAGTCAAGTTCTAGTTCAGTTCTAGTTCAGTTCTGGTTCAGTTCTAGTTCAGTTCTAGTTCAGTTCCAGTTCAGTTCTAGTTCAGTTCTAGTTCAGTTTTAGTTCAGTTCTAGTTCAGTTCTAGTTCAGTTCTAGTTCTGTTCTAGTTCTGTTCTAGATCTGTTCTAGTTCTGTTCTAGTTCTGTTCTAGTTCTGTTCTAGTTCTGTTCTAGTTCTGTTCTAGTTCTGCTCTAGTTATGTTCTAGTTCTGTTCTAGTTCTGTTCTAGTTCTGTTCTAGTTCTGTTCTAGTTCTGTTCTAGTTCTGTTCTAGTTCCGTTCCAGTTCCGTTCCAGTTCTGTTCTAGTTCTAGTTCTGTTCTAGTTCTGTTCTAGTTCTGTTCTAGTTCTGTTCTAGTTCCGTTCCAGTTCCGTTCCAGTTCTGTTCTAGTTCTAGTTCAGTTCTAGATCGTTAGTTCTAGTTCTGTTCTAGTTCTGTTCTAGTTCTGTTCTAGTTCTGTTCTAGTTCTGTTCTAGTCTGTTCTAGTCTGTTCTAGTTCTGTTCTAGTTCTGTTCTAGTTCTGTTCTAGTTCTGTTCTAGTTCTGTTCTAGTTCTGTTTCTAGTCTGTTCTAGTTCTGTTCTAGTTCTGTTCTAGTTCTGTTCTAGTTCTGTTCTAGTTCTGTTCTAGTTCTGTTCTAGTTCTGTTCTAGTTCTGTTCTAGTTCTGTTCTAGTTCTGTTCTAGTTCTGTTCTAGTTCTGTTCTAGTTCTGTTCTAGTTCTGTTCTAGTTCTGTTCTAGTTCTGTTCTAGTCTGTTCTAGTTCTGTTCTAGTTCTGTTCTAGTTCTGTTCTAGTTCTGTTCTAGTTCTGTTCTAGATCTGTTCTAGATCTGTTCTAGATCTGTTCTAGTTCTGTTCTAGTTCTGTTCTAGTTCTGTTCTAGTTCTGTTCTAGTTCTGTTCTAGTTCTGTTCTAGTTCCGTTCCAGTTCCGTTCCAGTTCTGTTCTAGTTCAGTTCTGTTCTAGTTCTGTTCTAGTTCTGTTCTAGTTCTGTTCTAGTTCTGTTCTAGTTCTGTTCTAGTTCAGTTCTAGTTCAGTTCTAGTTCAGTTCTAGTTCAGTTCTAGTTCAGTTCTAGTTCAGTTCTAGTTCAGTTCTAGTTCAGTTCTAGTTCTGTTCTAGATGTGTTCTAGTTCTGTTCTAGTTCTGTTCTAGTTCTGTTCTAGTTCTGTTCTAGTTCTGTTCTAGTTCTGTTCTAGTTCTGTTCTAGTTCTGTTCTAGTTCTGTTCTAGTTCTGTTCTAGTTCTGTTCTAGTCTGTTCTAGTTCTGTTCTAGTTCTGTTCTAGTTCTGTTCTAGTTCTGTTCTAGTTCTGTTCTAGTTCTGTTCTAGTTCTGTTCTAGTTCTGTTCTAGTTCTGTTCTAGTTCTGTTCTAGTTCTGTTCTAGTTCTGTTCTAGTTGTTCTAGTTCTGTTCTAGTTCTGTTCTAGTTCTGTTCTAGTTCTGTTCTAGTTCTGTTCTAGTGTTCTAGTTCTGTTCTAGTTCTGTTCTAGTTCTGTTCTAGTTCTGTTCTAGTTCTGTTCTAGTTCTGTTCTAGTTCTGTTCTAGTTCTGTTCTAGTTCTGTTCTAGTTCTGTTCTAGTTCTGTTCTAGTTCTGTTCTAGTTCTGTTCTAGTTCTGTTCTAGATCTGTTCTAGATCTGTTCTAGATCTGTTTTAGTTCTGTTCTAGTTCTGTTCTAGTTCTGTTCTAGTTCTGTTCTAGTTCCGTTCTAGTTTTGTTCTAGTTCTGTTCTTGTTCAGTTCTAGTTCTGTTCTAGTTCTGTTCTGTTTTAGTTCAGTTCTAATTCTGTTCTAGTTCTGTTTTTGTCCCCCACTGTTTCTTATTTTCCCACCAAAAACTAGAGCAAAACCACTACTATTATCAAAATTACTTAAGGGATTTATTACAAATTGAAAATAGGTTTAAATTATTATTACAAAATACTATCCAACAAGTAAGAACTGAAAGAAGCAGCAACAAATATTTAACAAAATTAACAAAAAATAATTAAATAAAATGTCTAGAAATTAACGCAGGTTAAATAATTACGAGGACAGTTAATTTCTATAGCGTTTTAAAGGCAACAATTAACAAAGAATAATGATTGTAAAGAAATGGCAAAAAGGAGGACAATAACAACAACAAAACAAACTGAACTACTTACTGCGACATTCGCCTTCAAATAATGAAAATTATAAAATTTCACTTTCGGTAAAGTAGGGTTTCTAATTGTTTTTTAATAAATTTAGCATAAAAGTAGTAGATTTAGTACTTTTTCCAAAAAAATATGATTTTATGGTAAAAATACTACTTTTTACCAATTTTTTAAAAAAGTACTTTTTACTACTATTTTAAAAAAGTACTTTTTACTACTATTTTAAACTTTAAAATTTTATGTTATTTTTTGCAATATAAATGCTATTAAGCAAAACTTTGTTAACAATTCATATTTTTCCTAATCGAAACCTCTTTTAGGCATATTTACTTAGTTACCTGAACAATAAATTTCTGAACAACATTTCTCATATATAAAACCACTTAAACCATTATCACTTTATACAACTCAAACAGTTACTAATACATTTGTTACCACACATCCTTCTTCCCTTTTCAACCTCAGCACGCCCTTATATTTTTTTTCACCACAATTTCCTTTCTAAACATGTATTAACAATACGAAAAATACCTCAATTTTTTATTGTCTCCTTTTTTTCAGCAATAAAATGAAAAACTACCACAATTTGTTAAAAAATTTTTCCGGCGTTTTATACTTTTACTTTTCTTTTTTTTCTCTGCACAAACCAAGTAAATGTTTAGAAACCGATGACATAAAAATATATTTTTGTTGTAAAAAAGTGTAAGAACGTGCTTAAGTTGTATTTTAAAACTTTACTATTTATTCTTCATTTTTTTATCACCCAATAGTCAGTTGTAGTAGTAGGTAGTTGTTGTTATTGTCCTATTATCACTACTCCTCATCACTATCCATTGTCATCATCATCATCTTCAACTTCTTCTACATTATTCTTATTTACTACAATTTTTATATGTTTAGAGAAATTTTTTAAAAAAATGTATGTAACGGAAATATTGAGTATGTGTTACACGTTTTTAATAAAATATTATCTAACAAAAATTTTATTTGAGTGTATGTCTATGTGTAGCTTTGATAGAGTCAAGATGTTTAGCAGTGATATCACTGACTTAAGTGTAAGAGTGATATTTTAGTTACTGGCTGCAGAGAATAGAATATAAATGACAAAATTTAACTTGAAAAAAGCTACAAAATAGATAGATAGATAGATAGATAGATAGATAGATAGATAGATAGATAGATAGATAGATAGATAGATAGATAGATAGATAGATAGATAGATAGATAGATAGATAGATAGATAGATAGATAGATAGATAGATAGATAGATAGATAGATAGATAGATAGATAGATAGATAGATAGATAGATAGATGGATAGATGGATAGATAGATAGATAGATAGATAGATAGATAGATAGATAGATAGATAGATAGATAGATAGATAGATAGATAGATAGATAGATAGATAGATAGATAGATAGATAGATAGATAGATAGATAGATAGATAGATAGATAGATAGATAGATAGATAGATAGATAGATAGATAGATAGATAGATAGAAATTTAGTTAGATAGATAGAAATTTAGTTAGATAGATAGAAAGTTAGTTAGTTAGTTAGTTAGTTAGTTAGTTAGTTAGTTAGTTAGTTAGTTAGTTAGTTAGTTAGTTAGTTAGTTAGTTAGTTAGTTAGTTAGATAGTTAGTTAGTTAGTTAGTTAGTTAGTTAGTTAGTTAGTTAGTTAGTTAGTTAGTTAGTTAGTTAGTTAGTTAGTTAGTTAGTTAGTTAGTTAGTTAGTTAGTTAGTAGTTAGTTAGTTAGTTAGTTAGTTAGTTAGTTAGTTAGTTAGTTAGTTAGTTAGTTAGTTAGTTAGTTAGTTAGTTAGTTAGTTAGTTAGTAGTTAGTTAGTTAGTTAGTTAGTTAGTTAGTTAGTTAGTTAGTTAGTTAGTTAGTTAGTTAGTTAGTTAGTAGTTAGTTAGTTAGTTAGTTAGTTAGTTAGTTAGTTAGTTAGTTAGTTAGTTAGTTAGTTAGTTAGTTAGTTAGTTAGTTAGTTAGTTAGTTAGTTAGTTAGTTAGTTAGTTAGTTAGTTAGTTAGTTAGTTAGTTAGTTAGTTAGTTAGTTAGTTAGTTAGTTAGTTAGTTAGTTAGTTAGTTAGTTAGTTATAATATTGATTTTTGTCAAAATATGTAACTTCAACTACACTTTTCACAAAAGTACTTCTCTACTACTATTTCGAAAAGTTGGAAGTTTTGTTTAAAACATGTTCAAATGTTTGTTAAAGGGTTTTCAAATAGTAATTTTCTGCTACTATTTAAAACTTTGGTATTTCTGTTAAAAATGTTTAAAACAATTATCAAATGGTTTTCTTTTGTTAAAAATGGCAATTTTAGTAAAATTTTAAAGTAGTAATATTTACTACTATTTTTAAAAAATACAAGTTTTTGAAAAAAGTTGGAAATTTCCAATAATAATGTTTTAAAGTGATTATTTCTGCTGAAAAATATAGTTTTAAACAATTTAGCAAAAACCACTTTTCTACTACTTTTTTAAAAAAGTCGATTTTAAGCCATATTTCAAGCTATTAAATATTTGTTTATTACTTTAAAGTGTGTTTGGTCTGTTCGAGCCCTCTTTTGACAGCTTTCTATGTGCTTTTATTAATAAAACTTAATTCATTTTCAAACCCTCATATAAAGAATAAATTAAACAAATGATTTTTAATAATATGTATATAATGCTGAAAGTAAACTTAATTTCTTAAGATGTTTATGCACAATCTAAAAGATAAAAGCCTTAACAAAGACTGTCTCTGTGAATGTGGTCATTTAGAGTGACATCCGGCGGAAATAAATAAAAACAAACTGTCTCTGTATGAGTGTAACTAAACTACCAGTAAAGATTTGCTTTTCAGCACACTAACTAAATAGAAAAATGTAAAACAACTTGTCAACAACAGATTTGTTGATAAAAACAAACTCTAGAAAATAAATTTTCTAACATTCTTTCTACATACATATAACTCTGGCAACTTATGCATATATCAACAAAACCAACCAACAGTAACGCACCAACAACTGCCAGCAACATTATAAAAACAAACAATTAGACCATAAAACAACATCAACTAACACTACCAAAACATCTAACAACAACATCAAAAGCTTAAATAGGAAACTACTCAAACAAACATGTTAATGAAACCACTGTCCTTTAACTATTGGCTAATTTTTAATTTGAAGTCCAAACTACTAACAATGACCCTGCTGCTAAAGACAAGTTTAAAACAAAAACATTATTTTAATATTTATCTCAATAAAATTGTCTACTGTCTACGTTTGTCATTGTTCGCTGTCTATGCCTTGATGTGGTTAGGTCTTTTTGATAGCGCCACCAAATTTACCGAAGCAGCTCCTCATATACGTTTAACACAACGCAACAATCATGCCAACATTTCGGAGTTATTGGATAATCTTTTACGTGGTTATGACAACAGCATACGACCAGGTTTTGGAGGTGAGTGTGCATCAACTTTTCAAAAGGGAAATTAAATTAAATGCTGGTATTAAATGCTATTTAGAGAGTAAATATTTGGTTAAAGTAAAGCAAGGTGTTTGTTTGTTGCCTTTAATCAGTAACATGCCGCTGTAATAGCAAATCAAATCAATTTAGTTAAATATTTATTTAATGTTAAGAAAATTACAAGAAAAACCTAGAGGTTTGAAAGTAAATAAAACTTAACATAGTCTAGGCGTATACTTAATATTTTCAACTAAGAGATTAATAAATATCAAGTATACGCCTTGTGAGCAAATAAAGCTTAACATAAGATTTGTTTAATATACTAGGTGTATGATTCATATTTTTCACCAAAATAAATAAATATTAAGTATACGTATTAAGTACAAAAGAAATTTCATTATAAGAGGCATGGAAAATTCAGGACTTTAGTACTATAATCTAAAGGCTAGTCTAAAGTCTAGTCTATAGTCTAGTCTAAAGTCTAGTCTATAGTCTAGTCTATAGTCTAGTCTATAGTCTAGTCTATAGTCTAGTCTATAGTCTAGTCTATAGTCTAGTCTATAGTCTAGTCTATAGTCTAGTCTATAGTCTAGTCTATAGTTAGTCTATAGTCAGTCTATAGGCTAGTCTATAGTAGTCTATAGTCTAGTCTATAGTCTAGCTATAGTCTAGTCTATAGTCTAGTCTATAGTCTAGTCTATAGGTCTAGTCTATAGTCTAGTCTATAGTCTAGTCTATAGTCTAGTCTATAGTCTAGTCTATAGTCTAGTCCTATAGTCTAGTCTATAGTCTAGTCTATAGTCTAGTCTATAGTCTAGTCTATAGTCTAGTCTATAGTCTAGTAGTCAGTCTATAGTCTAGTCTATAGTCTAGTCTATAGTCTAGTCTATAGTCTAGTCTATAGTCTAGTCTATAGTCTAGTCTATAGTCTAGTCTATAGTCTAGTCTATAGTCTATTCTATAGTTAGTCTATGTCTAGTCTATAGTCTAGTCTATAGTCTAGTCTATAGTCTAGTCTATAGTCTAGTCTATAGTCTAGGTCTATAGTTATAGTCTATAGTCTAGTCTATAGTCTAGTCTATAGTCTAGTCATAGTCTAGTCTATAGTCTAGTCTATAGTCTAGTCTATAGTACTAGTCTATAGTCTAGTCTATAGTCTAGTCTATAGTCTAGTCTATAGTCTAGTCTATGTCTACTATAGTCTAGTCTATAGTCTAGTCTATAGTCTAGTCTATAGTCTAGTCTATAGTCTAGTCTATAGTCTAGTCTATAGTCTAGTCTATAGTCTAGTCTATAGTCTAGTCTATAGTCTAGTCTATAGTCTTGTCTATAGTCTAGTCTAGTCTATAGTCTAGTCTATAGTCTAGTCTATAGTCTAGTCTATAGTCTAGTCTATAATCTAGTCTATAGTCTAGTCTATAGACTAGTCTATAGTCTAGTCTATAGTCAAGTCTATAGTCTAGTCTATAGTCTAGTCTATAGTCTAGTCTATAGTCTAGTCTATAGTCTAGTCTATAGTCTAGTCTATAGTCTAGTCTATAGTCTAGTCTATAGTCTAGTCTATAGTGTAGTCTATAGTCTAGTCTATAGTCTAGTCTATAGTCTAGTCTATAGTCTAGTCTATAGTCTAGTCTATAGTCTAGTCTATAGTCTAGTCTATAGTCTAGTCTATAGTCTAGTCTATAGTCTAGTCTAGTAGTCTAGTCTATTTTATAGATCAAAAATACTTTAATATGATTGATTTTATCAAAAATAATCATTTAGTGCATTTTTCAAATTGTGCTTTTTTACTACTATTTTTAAAACACACAAATTTTTAAAATAACTTCATTACAATTTTAAAAAAATGCTCAAATTCTTTATCTTATCAAAAATCACTTTTTGGGACATTCTTCAAATAGTAGTTTTTTTACTACTTTTCTACTACTATTTTGAAAAATATTAAATATTTTTCAATAATTTTAGAAATTATTTGTAGCAGTTTGAAAAATACATACAAATTTAGATTTGCTCAAAAAACTTGAATTTGTATACATTTAAAAAGTACTTTTCTACTACTATTTTATAAAAGTTCTTTTTTTGTGCGAAATTTGTAGTTTTACGCTAAAAACTAAGTTTCAAATGTTTTTTTTTTTTTAATTTTTTCCATCATTTACAGAAAGTACTTTTCTACTACTATTTCAAAAACTTTAATTTTTAATGCCAATTTGTTTCAAAATTAATAACAATATTCAGCCAATATTTTAAAATGTTAAATTTCTCAATAATATTCGTTTTTACACATTTCCCTAAAGTACTTTTCTACTACTATTTTGTAAAAGTTGATTTTATGCATGAAATTTGTATTTATACATTTTAAATGTTTGTTGTTTGTTAAAAACTTGAATTTTGTTATAGTTATTTTGTTGTTATTTTAAAATAGTAGTGTGTTACTATTTTTCTACTACTATTTTTTTAAATCATAATTTTTTCCAAAAATATCATTAGAAGTTGAAACAAATGTTTTTAAATGAATTATATTACTAAAAACTACATTTTTTGTACAGTTTCCAAAGAGTACTTTTCTACTACTATTTTAAAAAGTTCAAAATTTTTAGTATTGTGTTTAATTTTGTTAAATAATTTATTTTTAACCATTTTTACTAAAAAGTATTTTGCTACTACTATTTTGAGCTGATTTTTTAATTACTCTTACTTTTAATCCGTTATTATTGTTTATAAATTATCGAGATTTGCTTCAGTTTTTTGCAAAATTTACACTTTTTAATGACTTTGCAATAAACTTGCAAGTACAAGTATTGAGCTTTAAGTATAATGTATAAATTTTGCCTTGACTAATACATTAGCAAACATATCTTTGTGGAAATATGTGTGTCAGTATGTTCTCTTTATGAATATGTTAATATAATCTATATCCTGTACAAACATATAGACACACAAACAAACATAAATAAAATAGCGCTAAACGGAAATGTTAACTTGCTGTTATTAACTTAACTGTTGGAGGTTTGAAGCTCCCACTCTCTTATCTATACGCTGAAAGGAAATGTAGGTCTATGACTGGTAATCAAGTGTTTAGCAAAGATTCATTTGTGGGTTTTTCTGTTTTTTTGACGGAGATGGGCGGAATAATGGAATGCAATGAATATAAGGCGGATATAGATAATAGTTAATGCCTTCACCACTTTGGCTTTATATTCAATTTATGAAATTGGTCTTCTTTTTTTTGGAAGAGCTGTTAATACAATTACTTTAAGTAGTTATTATTTAATGTTTTAAAGGGATTTTTCAAACAAAAGAATGTTAAAGAATGAATAATGAATGGTGGGTATAAAAAGCAAGGTTAGTCATGAAAATCTGAAATTTCGTAAAATTTTGGTATATTTTTTTATCAAAATTAGGCAAATTTTTCAAAAAAGTACTTTTTAAAAAAAGGTACTATTCTGAAAAAATAACAAAAGTATTATAATTGAACTTAAACATGAATAATTTTGTTGAAATCAAGTATAAAATTAATTTTGAAAAAAGTACTTTTTTCAGAAATGAACCAAAAAAGTACTTTTGGTGGAAATTAAAAAAAGTACAGCCGAATATAATTATTATTCAGTTAGTCTTTAAGAAAAAGTAATATTTTATTAAAATTTGTTAAATAGTAGTAAATTTTCTACTACTTTTTTAGTAAAAAGTAGTAAAAAGTCACAAAAAAGACTCTAATTTTATTTATTTTGTTCAATTAATACTAAAAGTTTATAAAAAATTTAAAAAATACTTCAATTTAACCGTTTTAAAAATAGTAGTAGAAATACTACTTTTTTAAATTTTAACAAAATATCGAATTTTTTCTGCGGAAAATAATGGTTAATTACTTAGTCTTTGAGATTAAATAATAATTTTTGAAAATTTGTTAAAATGTAGTTAATTTTCTACTACTTTTTCAATAAAAGTATTAAAAAGTAACCAATATTACATTAATCTTATTTCTTTTGGTTGCTTTACAGTTAAAGTTTAAAAAATAATCAAATTTTGCCATTTTAAAAATAGTAGTAGATATACTACTTTTTTTAAAATGTCACAAATATTAAAATTTTTGGAAGGAATATAATTAGTCTTTAAGAAAATATTATATTTTATGAAAATTTCTTAAAACGTAGTAAATTTTCAACTACTTTTTTTTATTAAAAAGTAGTAAAAATAAACAAAAATTATTATAATGTTATTTCTTTTGGTACATTTATAGTTAAACTTTATAAAGTATTCTTAAAATAATAAAAAATTTTAATTTTAAAAATAGTAGTAAAAATACTACATTTTTAAAAATATTAGAAATATTAACTTTTTTATTCGGAATATAATTGTTTATCAATTAGTCTTTAAGAAAAAATAGTATTTTATGAAAATTTCTTAGAAAGTACTACACTTTCTACTACTTTTTAATAAAAAGTAGTGAAATGAGCGAAAATTACATTAATTTAATTTCTTTTGTTAAATTTATAGTAAAAGTTTATAAAGTAATTCAAAAATAAAATACTACTTTTTTAAAAAATTAGAAATGTCATATTTTTTTGTACGGAAAATAATTGTTTATTAATTATTCTTTGAAAAAAAAAAAAACAATATTTTATGAAAATTTTTTAAAATGTACTAAATTTTCTACTACTTTTTTAATAAAAAGTAATAAAAATCTAAAAATTAAAGTGAATTTATGTGGAACGTGAACAATAGTTTGAAAAAAAATTGTTATTTTTTAATTTTGAAAATAGTAGTAGAAATACTACTTTTTTCTAAAAAGTAAAAATTGTTCCCTATTACTAACCTTGAACTTAAAATAACTCATACGTATTGCCTGTATGAAAATAAATCATACACTTTTTCTTATTTTTTCTCTATTTAACCCTTAAAAATATGCTACAAATACTAAATACAATTTAAAATCTCTTTAGTTACTTATAGAAAAGCATAATTTTAATGAGTTTATGAAGAACCACATGAAGAGGATATTAACATTTAAACAATTTTATAAATTAACATTGAACATGATACTTGATTTATTGATTTTCTTTTTCAAAAAAGATACATGAATGTTTAATTAATCTTATATTTTTTTCTAATTTTAGGACCACCTGCTACCGTAGAGGTAGATATAATGGTGCGCAGTATGGGACCTATTTCGGAAGTTGATATGGTAAGATTTTACTCTTTCAATATTAAGCAAATTATTTCACAATTATTCAATCATTTCTCCAATTTCCCCTTTTCTTTTTTATATTTAGACTTATTCGATGGATTGTTATTTTCGTCAATCATGGGTGGATAAACGTTTGGCTTTCAAGGGTGCCCAAGATACATTGGCATTAAGTGTTTCAATGTTGGCACGTATTTGGAAACCAGATACATATTTCTACAATGGCAAACAAAGTTATTTGCATACGATAACAACACCAAATAAATTCGTTAGAATCTATCAGAATGGTAGGGTGTTGTATTCAAGTAGGTAAGTGTAACACAAATAAGAAAAAGAAAAAAGTACTTTTTTAAACAATTAGAGTTTTAAAGCAAGAGAAAAGAGAAATTAAAACCTATAAAATAAAGAATTTTATGAAATTTTAATATATTTTTATGAATTAAAGCATTTTTGATCAAAAAGTACTTTTTTGAAAAAGTAGCAAAAAAGTACTTTTTGGAAAATTTTCTAAAAATAACCCAATTGCAGTAAAATATACAATAATTTTATTAAAAATTTAGATTTTGAACAAATTTTGAAAAAGTACTTTTTTTGAAAAAGTACCAAAGAGACTTTTAGAGGAAAAAATTATAAAAGTAGTGTAATTTTTAATATTTTTGTCGTATTATATTTAAAGTTTATAAAACCTTTAGAAAACTATAATATTTTATGAGTTTAAAAATAGTAGTAGAAATACTACTTTTTAAAAACTATTGAAATTATAACATTTTTTTTTAACGAAATATGGTTTTTAATAACTTTTCTTTAAGGAAAAACAATATGTTATGAGAATTTGTTAAAAAGTATAAATTTTTTAGTACTTTTTGAAAAAGTACAAAATTTTTAAAATATAGCACATTTTATTGAACTTGCAACGTACCTTAGTTAGTTAGTTAGTTAGTTAGTTAGTTAGTTAGTAGTTAGTTAGTTATTAGTTAGTTAGTTAGTTATTAGTAGTTTAGTTAGTTAGTTAGTAGTTAGTTAGTTAGTTAGTTAGTTAGTTAGTTAGTTAGTTAGTTAGTTAGTTAGTTAGTTAGTTAGTTAGTTAGTTAGTTAGTAGTTAGTTAGTTAGTTCGTTAGTTAGTAGTTAGTTAGTTAGTTAGTTAGTTAGTAGTTAGTTAGTTAGTTAGTTAGTTAGTTAGTTAGTTAGTTAGTTAGTTAGTTAGTAGTTAGTTAGTTAGTTAGTTAGTTAGTTAGTAGTTAGTTAGTTAGTTAGTAGTTAGTTAGTTAGTTCGTTAGTTAGTTAGTTAGTTAGTTAGTTAGTTAGTTATTTAGTTAGTTTAGTTAGTTAGTTAGTTAGTTAGTAAAAAAATTAGTTAGTTAGTTAGTTAGTTAGTTAGTAGTAGTTAGTTAGGTTAGTTAGTTAGTTAGTTAGTTAGTTAGTTAGTTGTTAGTAGTTAGTTAGTAGTTAGTAGTTAGTTAGTTAGTTAGTTAGTTAGTTAGTCTCGTTCGTTCGTTCGTTCGTTCGTTCGTCGTTCGTTCGTTCGTTCGTTTCGTTCTTCGTTCGTTCGTTCGTTCGTTCGTTCGTTCGTTTCGTTCGTTCGTTCTTTCGTTCGTTCGTTCGTTCGTTCGTTCGTTCGTTCGTTCGTTCGTTCGTTCTTCGTTCGTTTCGTTTCGTTCGTTCGTTCGTTCGTCGTTCGTTCGTTCGTTCGTTTCGTTCGTTCGTTCGTTCGTTCGTTCGTTCGTTCGTTCGTTCTTCGTTCGTTCGTTTCGTTCGTTCGTTCGTTCGTTCGTTGTTCGTTTCGTTCTTCGTTCGTTCGTTTCGTTCGTTCGTTCTTCTTCGTTCGTTCGTTCGTTCGTTTCGTTCCTGCCCCCTCCTTTTTTTCTTCCCCTCTCCTCCCTTTTGTTCCCCGTCTTCCCTTCTCTCCCTCTTCTTTTTCTTTTCTTTTGCTCACCATTAAAGCTGGCTGTCCCATGAACTTGGAAGATTTTCCCATGGACATACAGAAATGTCCTTTAAAATTTGGCTCCTGTAAGTTTATTAAATTTCTTGTTTTCCACATTTTTACTATGATTTCCAAAATTAAGTTGTAAATTTTAAAATAACCATAAATATAAGCAATTTAAACATATTTTCATTTTTGCCTGCAAAAATTTTCCCAAAAAAAATGTAAACATTTCCTTTTAGAAATGGTAGACACATGTGTAAAGTTACATATACAAGTGTGAGTGTGTGATGTACATATGTATGTACATATATATGGATAACTGTTCAATGTTGTAATATTTGATGTTTAACAATCAAGACATCAAAAATCATTAAAATGACTGAACACCAAGTTAAAAACCAAAATAAACAGACACACACACACTGATAAACCAACATAAAAGTAACCAAAACCACCCACTATAAGCTAGTCTCTCAAGACTTCCTGCCCTTCCTCTTAGTACCAATCATTGTTAACGGAAATTGCCAATAATACACGCAATAAAGCCAACATACACACACTCGCACACAATTGCACAATTTTTTTTTTTTGTACATTTGCTAGATTCATTTTTGTAGTATTGAGCAATGAGTTTTCTCCCCTTTTTCCTTTTTGTACATTTATTATAGTTGTGTAGTCAACATGTCTATAAAAAAGTATGACAATAAATGTTAATAGTATAATGTTGTGTGTGTGTGTGTGAAAAAGAATTCTGTGTGTTTGATAAATTTTTTTAAATATTTATGTCAATATGAGTCAATAACATTTATGATGTACAAATCGGTTTTTTAATATTATTCTCTACCCTCCCCCTTTATTTGTTATTAAATGACAATACCTAAGAGAATTTTGTTGTAGTGAACAAATATTGTTGTGTGTGTGTACAATTTTTAAATGAAACTCATTAAGGTAGAAGACAAGAAAAAATATTGAAACAAAAAATGCATCAAAATGATATATGAGTTGGGAAATAAGTACTTTTTACATGAAAAGATTTCATAAATTTAAAATACCAAAAAACTTAGGTACTTTTCAGAAAAATTGTACAAAAAGTACTTTTTGTAAAATCTTCATTTTAACATAAATCTATTGAAAACTAAACAGTAATAACATTTTTAAGATACTTGAAGAAAAAAAACGTTTGCAAAAAAACCAAAAAAGTACTATTTTAAAAAAGTACTTTTTCCATATTATGTTTTTGAATAGCTCTAAACTATTATAAAGAAATTTTACATATTTCGTATTTTTTTTATATTTTTAGAAAAGTACCAAAATAGTACTCTCTTAAAAAAGTACTTTTTTCCACATTATCCTTGTAATGGCTAAATAGAAAGAAAAACCACTATTTAAAAATAAATTTTTATTAAAACTATTTTTAAATAAAGTACCAAAAAAGTACTTTAACAAAGGAAGCATTATTTGACTAACTAACTAACTAACTAACTAACTAACTAACTAACTAACTACTAACTAACTAACTAACTAACTAACTCCACTAACTACTAACTAACTAACTAACTAACTAACTAACTAACTAACTAACTACTAACTAACTAACTAACTACTAACTAACTAACTAACTAACTACTACTAACTAACTAACTAACTAACTAACTAACTACCTAACTAACTACTAACTAACTAACTAACTAACTAACTAACTAACTAACTAACTACTAACTAACTAACAACTAACTAACTAACTAACTACTAACTAACTAACTAACTAACTAACTAACTACTAACTAACTAACTAACTAACTAACTAACTAACTAACTACTAACTAACTAACTAACTAACTAACTAACTAAACTAACTAACTAACTAACTAACTAACTAACTAACTAACTAACGACTAACTAACTAACTAACTAACTAACTAACTAACTAACTAACTAACTAACTACTAACTAACTAACTACTAACTAACTAACTAACTAACTAACTAACTAACTAACTAACTAACTAACTAACTAACTAACTAACTAACTAACTAACTAACTAACTAACTAACTAACTAACTAACTAACACTAACTAACTACTTACTACGAAGTTTTGCAACTTCGTTTAACTTTCAAAATGCCCAAAAGTATGCAACCTTCTTAAAATTTGACTTCATATTTTCCTTAAATATAGACTAGTTTAAATCCTCTTAACAAATTCCCCTTAAGGTATGCAATACTTTCTTTATTACCTATTAAAACAACTTTTGGTCATTGTTTGGTTCACTCTGCCTATAAAAGTATGCAACAATTTTTAGCCTCATACAAAATGTATAAACCTCCTGAAATTTGTGTTTAAATTTTTTAAGCGGCCTAAAGAATAACAAACTAACTTAAACTGACCTTTTTAAATAAATTTTTTAATTTTCTTTTAATATACATATTTAAGATTCTTTTAGCACGGCATCAGGGCAAATCTCTAATAGTTTATTTTAAGCCTTAAATATAATAAAAAACGACTAAATGGCTGAATGACTTTATGAAACAGAAAATGCTTATGGAATGTACAAGTTTTTCATCTTAAAACCAAACAATTATTTGTTATTCAACAGTTATAACTAGCTAGTGATGATAACAAAAGCTTAAACAGGCTCTTAATCTTGCAGTTTCTTTCCTTTTCCCTGCCGCTACAAGCATTTGAGAAACGTTGTCCTTATAAATATGAAAATATAATCGTTAACGTTTGAATGTGTTGATGCTGCTGCTGGTGGTTTGAATATGATTATGTGAACCTTGTGTTTGTATCCTTGTTGGGAACCGTAGCATTCACTTACGATTGCCTGTATTACGAGGATGTTGGGGTGATATAAAAAATGAATATTAGTTTTACATGTTTAAAATTATTTAAGCATACATGCTTGATTTCATGGTTTATTTCCAGCTAAAGATTTTTGTTATTTTTTTTTTTTTTTGTTCTTTTTCTTAAAATAAAGCTGTGCTATGCTTTCCAAAAAGAACAATAGATAATGAGTTTATATTATGAAATAATACATTCTGAAGTAGTTTGGCCTGTCGGTATATTTCTTTTTTATGTTTTTGTTTCCAAAATTCTAAACATTTATTTAGTTAAGGCTAAAAATAGGTCATGATTAGTTTAGAAAGACAATGAATTGTTATATTTGCTGAAAAGCCCCTTAAAGTAGGCAATGATTTTGTTAATGACTAAGACGTGCTCTATAAAAGAAATTAGAATAGTTTAAAAATAACATGCTTAGACTTTGAAAAAAATAGTGCCACAAAATGTTCTTTTATTAAAGCAAAAATTTAAAGGCCATTATCAAGTGTATAAGTAAAAAGTGTTGCATACTTAAAGGGTGACTAATTAAAAGCATTCAAAAGTAAACTATTTAAAGCAAGTAAAAAGTATTAACTGTTCAAAATTACTTTCAAAAACATTCTGCCTTAAATTATACTACAAAAAATTATGTTTCCTAGAATATGTTGCCTTGTTTTGGGCAATTTTTTTTAAAACACTACTTTTAGGGTACATTTTTATAGGAAACAAACTATTGCATATATTTTAGGCAATAGTTAGCTTTTATCCAATTTCCCCTGCTAATATATATAATTCCCAAAAATTTTTTAAAAATCCCCAAAAAAATATTTTTAATATTTTAGTAAAATTTTAAAATAATTTTGATATTTTCTTTAACTTTCTTAATCAAAATCAGCTGAAATGTTTTGGTTTTAAATTTTGATAACCTTTTTTGACTATCCCCAGCAGAAATTTTGAATTCCACAAAAAATTTCGAAAATCCCTTTTAAATTTTTGAAAATTTTAAAGCAATTTTATTTGTAATATCCTTATAAAACATTAAAAAAAAAACTATTTTGTGTGTTCCCGGCAAAAAAAATTCAAATTCCCAAAAATAAATTCAAAATCCCTACTTTATATATTTCACTTTTTTGGTTAGTTTATCAAGGATAAACCTTATTTTCAATCGAAATTCACTTAAACTAATTAATTTTTCAACTTTCTCGGTCAATATTTTGAATTCCCAAGAAATTTTTCAAAATACCCAATTGAAAATGTTTTACTTTTTAGATAATTTCAACTCTAAACACCCTATTATATAAAATTTGCAAAATTTTCCTTACATTAATTTTGTTTTGGAACCTCCCCGGCAAAAATTTTAAATTCCCAAAAACATTTCTAAAATCCCCTGTCTAAAAAATTTGACTTTTAGACAATTTTAAGTTAAATATCCTATTTTTTGGAAAATTATTCATTTCTTCCCTCAAATTTCCTTTGTTTTTAGACTTCTCCGCCAAAAATTTCAATTCCCAAACAATTTTTCAAAATCCCCATTTGAAAAATTTTAAATTTTTAGGCAATTTTAAGCCAAAAAAAATCGTGTTTTATAGAAATTTTGCAAAATGTTGTACATATTTCTTTAGTATTTCAACTTCCTCGTCTAAAATTTTAAATTCCCAAGAAAATTTTTAAAATCCCCAGGTTATTTATTTATTTAATTTAAGTTTTGAATTTTCAAGCAATTTTACTTCAATATTTTTTTATAGAAATTTTTATTTTATAGAAATTTTGCAAAATTTTCTACAAATTTATTTTGTTTTTCGACTTCCCCAGCATAAAATTTAAAATTCCCAAGAAATTTTCGAAAATCCCCAAGTAAAAAAGTTAGCTTTTTTAGGTTATTTTAACTACAAAAGTCATATTTTAAAGAAAATTAAACAATTTTCCAATTTATTTCCTGTTTTACAACTTCCCCAGTCAAAATTTTAAATTCCTAAGAAATTTTCTAAAATCCCCAATACACAAATTTTGATTTTTTAGGCAATTTTTAGTCAATAAGTAGTTTTTTTTTTAGAAAACTCACAAAACTTTGCTCAAATTTCTTTTGTTTTTGAACTTCCCCGGCCAAAATTTGAAATTCCCAAGAAATTTTCTAAAATCCCCATTTAATTTAAATTTTAATTTTTTAATAATTTTAAATCTAAAAATCGTATTTAAAAAAAAATTACTAAAATTTTCCAATTTGTTTTTGTTGTACAACTTCCGTGGTTAAAATTTTAAATTCCCAAAAAAATGTCAAAATCCCCAAATGAAAATTTTTGAGGTTTTTTGTAATTTTTATTAAAAAAATTTTATTTTATAGAAATTTAACATAATATTTCTCAACTTTTTGTTTGTTTTCAACCTCCCCGGTCGAAATTTTAAATTCCCAAAAAATTTTTCAAAATCCCCAATTTAAAAATTTTATCTTTTTAGTTAATTTAAAGCAAAAATAGGCAGTTTGTATGGATTAAATCATAAATTATTACTTTCTCACAAAAATTGTAGCAAAATTTTATAGTTATCTGCCAAAAAAAGTTTTTATTTTTTTCTAATTATTGATTAAATAAACAATTAAGAATCTTAAGCTAATTGTTTTTTTAACAAAAATTTTATAAATAAAGTTTTTTTGTGTACATTGTAAAACACTGTTAATTTGTTTATTATTTAATAAAAAAGTGTTTTGCTTACTTTGGGACGTCCAAATAAAACCGCAATGCAAAACAAACAATATTGAGAAAAAAAAATTCTGAAAATTTTGCTTACTGCATGAATTTTGTAATATTTTGTTTCCAATCTATAAAAACCATTAAAGCTAAAAGTTTTTATTCTATTTATTGCCAGTTTTTCCGAGTTTTTTTTCTGCTTTTGTTTTTTGTTTATTATTTAACAATATTTCCCTTTAACGTTTTTTTACTTTATGTATGCATGTATGTATGTGTGTGTGTATTTGTGTGTTTAAATGTTTTGTATTTGTTTATTCTACTTTTGTTAGTTGGTTATACCACTGCCGATGTTATCTATCGCTGGAATAAAGAACGACCAGCTGTGGCCATAGCTGAGGATATGAAATTGTCACAATTTGATTTGGTCGATTGTCCGGCTGGTAATATAACGGATGTTGTTTACAAAGCAGCCGCACCCAATTACCAAAATGTCATTGATGAAAACAACTATAAGCGTAGACAACAACAATTACAACAGCAGCAACAACAACAACAGCATCAACATTCCCTACAACAGCCATACCTACAACAGCAGCAGCCTCAACAACATCAACAGGATGCTACAAAAAATAGTAAAATTTTAACAACATTTGCTGGACCGGCAGCAAAAAATCAACATGTACGCGGTACTGGCATACAACTGGATAAGACAGCTGCCTTTGATAAGCATGGTCAGAGTATACGTTTGGAAACGTCACAGACTTGTAAGTTCCAAAAATAAGTAAATTTCTTTCAAATTTTAAACACCAATTTTAGTTACTCCTATAAATATGCTTTTAAAACTATTATGTTTTTACACAAAATGTTGCCTATTTTTTGTTTAACCAAAAATACCTACTACCCGCCTTAAAGTATACTGCATACAAGTTTAAAATTGCTAAAAATAGACTAAACCAATAAGCTCTCGCCACAAGTTAAAAAATAAATTCAATTAAGTGAATTGCACTTTATAAAATATCCCCTAAAATATGCAATACACAGCAAATACTATAATATTAACCCCTTAAGAAGCCAAACATCATGGGTACAAAATCCCAAAAATCAGATTTAAATAACAACAATTAACTTTTTTCTAACTTTAATAAACTATATCAAACATTTTAATACTTCCACGGTAAAAAATTGAAATTCCTAGAAAATTTTAAAAATTCCCCAATGTAAACATTAAAAAAAAAAGTACATTTTTGTACTTCCCCAACAAAAATTTTAAATTCCTAAAAAAAAAATTCAAAATCCCCTCAAACATTCTTTTAAATCTTTCACGCAATTTTTTTTAAAAATTAGTTATTTCAACTAAAAAGCATTGGGAACAATATTTTTACACTTCCCCGGAAAAAAATTTAAATTCCTAAAAAAAAAATTCCAAAATATGTATTTTTAAAACTTTTTTAGAGTTTTCTAGATTTTTCAATAAAATTTTATTAAAAAGTACTTATTTTAATTAAAAAAGGATTGACTTTGATATTACTCGACTTCCCCGGTAAAAATTTAAAATTCCTAAAAAAATTTCAAAAATCCCCCCAAGTTAATATGAAAAAATCAACTTTTAAACTTAACAATCAATATTTTTCTTAATTTATGAAACTATTTCATACATTTTGTGTTTCCCCTGCAAAAATTTTAAATTCCTAAAATGTTTTTTAAAATCCCCATTTTTATTCCTAGATTTTATAATGAAAATTTCATAAAAAAAATTTTATTTTAACTAGAAAAGGATTGGCGTCATTGTTTTTACACTTCCCCGGCTTAAATTTCAAATTGCCCAAAAAAAATTTTAAATTCCTAAAAAAATGGCAAAAATCCCCTCAAACTAATTTTATGACTTTACTCAGTTTTTTAGCAAATTTCTTTAAAAAGTAGTTATTTTAATTAAAAATCGATTGGCCTCGTTATATTTACACTTCCCCAGTTTAAATTTCAAATTCCCAAGTTTTTCGTTTAAATCCCCCCGAATGTTTTTTGGTATTAACATAAAATTGTCCACATAATTTTATTATAAAATCAATAGTTTAATTGCAAATAGTAAGGTTTTATTATTTTTACACTTCCCCGGCTAAAGTTTTAAATTCCCAAAAAAAAATTCAAAAATCCCCCCAAGAAAAATTATGATTTTCCTTAATTTTTTACTTAAATTTCTTTAAAAAGTATTTATTTTAATTAAAAAATAATTTGCGTCATTGTTTTTACTCTTCCCTGACTTAAATTTCAAATTCCCATATTTTTCTTTTAAATCCCCAGAATGTTTTTTTTTTGGTATTTTTTCAAAATTTTCACATAAATTCTGTTATAAAATCAATAGTTTAATTGTAAATAGCATAGTTTTACTGTTTTTACACTTCCCCGGTTAAAGTTTTAAATTCCCAAAAAAATTTCAAAAATCCCCAATTTTTTCTTATTTTCCTTAATTTTTTTCTGGGAAATTTCATTTAAAAATATTTATTTAAATTAATTTTTCACTTCCCCGACTTAAATTTCAAATTCCCAATTTTTTTTTAACCTTTCACACTTCCCCAGTTTATGTAACGAATTCCCAAACAAATTTATAAATTCTACAAATTTAAAAAAAGGGGAAGAATATAAAAAAAATTTCATCAAAAGTAGTATTTTTATTAGTAACCCATTGATTTCATTATTTTTACACTTCCCCGGCAAAAATTTAAAATTCCTAAAAAAAAATTTAAAATTCCCAAATTGCTCTTTTTATATGAGAAAAATTTATAATTTTATTAGAAATACGTTTCCTTCATCATTTTTATGTTCCCCCATGATAAAATTTTGAATTCCCAAACAAATTTACAAAATCCCCAAATTCCCCTTTTTAAGAAAATGGCATTAAATTGTTGTAATTTTATTGGAAATCATTTTTATGTTTCCCCAGGCAAAAATTTTGAATTCCCAAAAATTTCACATTCCGAAAAATATTTTCAAAAATCCCCAAATTCCCCTTTTGAAGAAAATGGCATTAAATTGTTGACATTTTATTGGAAATACGATTCCCTCATCATTTTTAAGTTTTCCCAGGCAAAAACTTTGAATTCCCAAACAAATATGTATTTAAAATCCCCAAAATTTATTTAGCACTTTCTATTAAAAATGCTGTCAAAAAATAAGTTAAAACCATAAAAATATTAACATTTGTTAAATTTTTTCACTTCCCCAGCGTTTATAAGCTTCCCCAGTTAAAGTTTTAAATTCCCATAAAAAGTCAAATATCCCCAAATTCCTTATTTTTTCAGAAAAATTCATTAAATTATTGAAATTTTATTAGAAATACATTTCCTTCATAATTTTTAAGTTTCCCCATACAAAAATTCTAAATTCCCAAAAAATTTTCAAAAATCCCCAAAATTTATTTTGTATTTTTTATTAAAAAATTCTATCAAAAAGTCAGTTAAAACTATAAAAATATTAATATTTGCTAAGTTTTTTCACTTCCCCAGCGTTTATAAGCTTTCCCAATTAAAATTTTAAATTCACCCATAAAAAGTCAAAAATACCCAAAAATTTCCCGTTTCTTAGAAAATGTCATTAAATTATTGATTTTTTTATTAGAAATACATTTACTTTATAATTTTTATGTTTCCCCAGGCAATAATTTTGAATTCCCAAAATTTTTTCAACAATCCCCAAAATTTATTTTGCACTTTTTATTAAAAATTCTAGCAAAATATATGTTTAAACTATAAAAATATTAATATTTGTTAAATTTTTTCACTTCCCCAGCAATAACTTTAAATTCCCAAAAATTTCGCAAAAATCCCCCGATTTAATATTTCATGTTTCGTCCCATATTATCAACAAAATCATGAAATAATCTTTAGAAATCTTATATTTTTGCGAATTTTGTACTTCCCCGTTTAAAATCCTTAAACTTATACCAAAGTACACCTTTATCAGCTTAAGGGTTAAATTATGCTCTGTTCATGTAAATCACGTAATTTTTAACTTATTTAACGTTTCATTGTATAAATCAACAATTTTCTTTAAATATTTACACACACATTATTACATGTGTCATTAACATAGCAATTTAAAAGGTAATTGTGTAAAAAAGCAGAGAAAAAGAAAAATAAAATCAATTTTTTTGCCATTTTTGTTGCATTACCAATAATTATGATTTTTCATATCAATTAAGGTCATTTAAATTGTACGTACATATGCACGCCTTTTATAACTGTCTCGTGTATTGCCATGAATGACAATGATGGTAGGGTGTTGGTGGGAGGCAGGTGGTTTTCCAAGATGTACCATCTATAAATATAACTTGAGTGTTACAACGATGATAAATTGGATTTATACATTTTGTGTGTATGTACTTATAAAGCTGTAAACTAAAATCAATTTTGTTAATTAGACAAATTGAACACATTACGGAAACCATCATCTTATTACACTCAAGTTGAGGTAACTCAAGCTAAAAGTTATAATTTAAGGGATTCTTGTAATATTACAAATTATTTACAAATAACGAAAACTTAAAGAATAGTTGAAAATATTTTTTTTAATATCGACATTTTTATAGCAATTCTAAACTTCCCCCTCAAAAAAATTAAATTCCCAAAAATATTTTAAAAATCCCCACTTTTTTAAAACACATTAAAACAGCTTTCTTATAGTATTAAAAGCTTTCTGATCTAAATTACACCAATTTTACACATTTTCAAGTTTCCCCGTTCAATATTTTAAATTCCCAAATCAATTTTAAAAATCCCCACTTTTTAAAAAATCATTAAAAATGCTTTTTTAAATCGCAAATAAGTTTTCCTCATTAAAAATGTTTCATGTTCACAAATTTTTATATTTCCCCGCCAAAATTTCTAAATTCCCAAATAATTTTTAAAAAATCCCAACTTTTTGAAAACTTGTTTTGTTGTAAATTATGTACTACCTCAGCAAAAATATTTCATTTTTGTGTTTCCCCGGCAAAAATTTTAAATTCCCAAAAAAAATCCCAAATCCCCCACAAAATTTTGAAAATTTTAATCTTAATTTGGCTTCAAAAATCCAAAAATTTGTAAGAAAAATATCTAAAAATCATAAAAATTTTGTTATTTGTACTTCCCCGGCTTAAATTTTAAATTCCCAAAAATATTTTAAAAATTCCCACTTTAAAAAAAAATATTAAAAATTCTTTCTTAAATCAAAAATAAGTTTTCCCTATTAAAAATATTTCACTTTCACAAATGTTTGAATTTCCCCGATAAAAATTTTAAATTCCCAAGTAAATTTTAAAAATTCCCACTTTTCAAAAAATCACTAAAAAGGTTTTCTGATACGTATTATACGTTTTATCAGTTAAAATATTTATTTTTCATGTTTCCCTGCAAACAATTTTAAATTCCCAAAGAAATTTCCAAATCCCCCATAAAAATTTTTAAAATTTAAAACTTAATTTTACTTTAAAATGCCAAACATTTCTAAAAAAAATCACTAGAGATCATAATAGGTTTGTTATTTGCACTTCCCCGGCTAAAATTTTAAATTCCCAAAAATATTTTAAAAATTCCCACTTTAAAAAAAATATTAAAAATTCTTTCTTAAATCAAAAATAAGTTTTCCCTATTAAAAATATTTCAGTTTCACAAATGTTTGAATTTCCCCGATAAAAATTTTAAATTCCCAAATAAATTTTAAAAATTCCCACCTTTAAAAAATTCACTAAAAAGTTTTTCTATTACATATTATAAGTTTTTTCAGTTCAAATATTTAATATTTGTATTTCCCCAGAAAAAAATTTTAAATTCCCAAAGAAATTTCCAAAATCCCCCAACAAATTTTTAAAATTTAAATCTTAAATTTGCTATAAAAAACCAAACATTTCTAAAAAAAACACTAGAAATCATAATAGATTTGTTATTTTCACTTCCCCGGCTAAAATTTTAAATTCCCAAAAAATATTTCAAAAATTCCCACTTTCAAAAATTCATTAAAAATTCTTTCTTAAATCAAAAACAAGCTTTCTTCATTAAAAATATTTCATATTCACAAATTTTTAAGTTTCCCCGGCAAAATTTCTAAATTCCCAAAACAATTTCAAAAATCCCCACTTTTTAAAAATTCACTAAAAAAGTTTTCTATTACGAATTTTACGTTTTTTTAGTTAAAATATTAAATTTTTGTGTTTTCCCGGCATAAATTTTACCTTTTGCCGTTTTCCCCAATTTACAAAAAATCTTTCAAAATCCACTTTTCACTTTTTAGCCGAATACTCCATGTTGATGGTGAACTTCCATTTACAACGTCACATGGGCAACTTTTTGATACAAGTCTATGGTCCTTGCTGTCTTCTAGTGGTCTTATCATGGGTCTCTTTCTGGTTGAATCGTGAGGCTACCGCTGATCGTGTTTCTCTGGGCATAACCACCGTTTTGACCATGACTTTCTTGGGTCTGGAGGCCCGCACCGATCTACCCAAGGTGCCCTATCCTACAGCTTTGGACTTTTTTGTTTTCCTCTCTTTTGCCTTCATCTTCGCCACCATTTTACAATTCGCTGTGGTTCACTATTTCACCAAATATGGATCGGGCGAATGCTACTTTATCATCGAAGAAATGGAATCGGATACAGAATCGGAAATGTTGGAAAGTCAAACGGGTAATAGAAGTGATATGGAATCGGAATTTGCCACTAGTACAGAATCGAAAATCTATGAGGTTATTCCCTTGTCCATGTGTTCCATCAATATACCGCAACGTCGGGAATCGTCGAGAAGAAAACGTAGACGTTCGGAGGAGCGTAAGTTCAAGGGAAAATGGGGTTTTTGGCGTAATCTGGCTGAATGTTTAAATTGGCCCTGTTGGAAGAGTAGCCAAGGGAGGAGGCATAAAGCTCGATTTGATATTTCCGAGGATGAAGATGATGAGGAACAGCACTTGAGATCAAATGAAGGTTAGAGAAGCTTAAAAAAGCTTTAAACTTAAAAATAAAGTAAACATTTTCCTTTTACAGATTCTACACCCCGCAAACTTTCGGGACGTCGTCGCATGTCCTATTATCGCCGTGAAGAACTAGAAGCTCGCCGCAAGGGCAAACGCACACCCCAATATAATTCGGTCTCAAAAATAGATCGCGCCTCGCGTATTGTCTTTCCCATTTTATTCATTGTCATTAATGTTTTCTATTGGTATGGTTATCTATCGCGCAGTTCACGCATTTTGGCCCACAGTAATACGACCACCTGATGTTATCTTTTAGCAATTTAGGTGTTTAAATTAAAGAAATCTTGGCAAATTTACAATTAAGGCAGATGGGGTTTTGAGAGGAAAAATCGGGTCAATGGATTATGGGATCAAAGTTGTTCAACTTATTTACTTTATGCTGCTACTGCTTTAATCTTTACTGCTATGAAATATGATTTCTTTAAACTAAATTGCTAATTTACCGAAATACAACTACAAACACACAATCATCAACAGTTCAAATTTAAGTTAAAAAAAAGCTTTCGGAAAAAGCTTTAAATATTTTAAAAGATAATAAACTCATTAAGCTATAATTTAGTTAAAAAACTATTATTTAAGTTAAAGCTTTTGCAAAATTTAAAATTAGTTAATTTATTATTTCAATTAATAAAGCTTTACAAAAAAGCTTTTCAAACATTAAATTCTATTCTATTATAATAAAAATATGTTAAATGTAAGTTTTGAAATATGTTATAAACATTACCAAAATCTTTAGGTTTGAAATTAAGAAAATTCCTTACCAGAAGCTTAAAAGCTTTTGTTTATAAAATTGCCATAAGGTATATGGGGAAAGCTTTAGTTTGCAATATAGGTAAATTATGTTAAAATAATCAGTTAAAACAAATATTCTTTGAATTTATGTTGAATTAATAAAAGCTCTAATGAAAGCTTAAGTTAGCTTAAAGCTTTTTAAAGAAAAACTTAGTAAACTCTATCATAGTTAATTTTTAACAAACATATTTTAAATTTAAGTTAAGGGAAAAAGCTCTATAAAAAGCTTTTGCAAAAATTAAGGCAAGTAAATGTTAATTTTTAAATAAAGTTAATGTTAAACCATAATTTTAGACCATAAAGTTAAAAATTATTGAAATCAAAGCAATAATCAAAAGCTTTCACAAAAGCTCTTGCTATTTAAGCAATAAACTTAAAGCTTAACAGAAAACAAAAGCTAGGTTTAAAAATTGTGTAGTTCAAGCTGTTGCTTAAAATTAAAGCAATAAACTTAATGCTTTAGTAAAAGCAAAAAGCTCATGATATAAAATCAATTAACTTAAAGCTTTAATGAAGTCAAAAGCTTTTGAAATCAAAGCTATAAACTTAAAGCTTTCACTAAAGCAAAAGCTCTTGATTCTAAAACAATAATAATGAAGTCAAAAGCTCTAGAAATCAACACAATAAAAAAAGCTCTTGCAGTCAAAGTAACAAATTACAAACTATATATTAAAAGAGCTTTAAATTAATCTTATGTTATTTAAGTAAAAACTTTAATTTGTAGGCAAAAATGTTCTAAAGTTATGTAAAAGTGTTATTAGAAAGTTTAAAAGGAGAAGCTTTCATTTTAAATTAAAAGCTTTCTAAGTTTTAAAACGAAAAACATTCAAACGACAATTAAAAGTAATTTTAAGTTAAAATTAAGTTGTAAATGTAAAAGTTTTTATTTGCTATAAAGCTTTTATTTCAAATGTTTAAAACAAAATGTTTTCTTTTTAATTAAATAAAAGCTTTAAAACTATTGTAAAACTTCCAATAAATCACCCAAAGATTCCAAATAATAATTTGGTATAAAATCCGTTTGTTTATTTTGAACCAATTCCATCACCTGAGGCCACTTATCATTACCAGTGCCCACTAAAAGCGTTTGGAAGCCACAATTCTTGCCAAATAAAACATCAATTTTAGCGCTAAGAAGATAAATATGAAAAGTAATCAAATTTCAAATTCCAAATATTTCCTCCCTTACCTATCACCTATCATCAATGTTCTCTTAGGCTGCAAACTACCCGTTCTAATCAAATTTTCACATATAACAGGATTAGGTTTGCCCATCATCTTGGCCTCTCGACCGGTGCAAGTTTGTAGTGCCACCACCAAAGCCCCTGTACCAGGCATACAAAACTTAGGATATCTATGAACAGCATCAGCATTTGTGGCCAAAAACAGGCAGTCGGGATTAGAGCCCAATATATTGGAGGCTTTTAACATTTTGGGAAAACTAAAATGTTCATCAAAACCTACCACTACAGCACCCACTTTTTCTTCAGCAGTTTCTCGTTTAATCTGCTCCAGCATATCAACCCAAATGCCTTGCACTACATCCTCACCCATGCCAAAGTTGCTAATATTTAACTTGTTTAATTCTTCTGCTAAAGCGGGGCTACCTATCACGTAGACCCTTTCGTTAGAGGGTAAATTTTGTTTTAGATATTCTGCTATGGAATAGGTGGGTGCTATAATGTGCTGCTCATCTATTTGGTAATTCATTTGAGAGGCTTTATGCCATAGTTCATGACGGGTTTTGGTGCCATTATTGGTTACGAAGTAGACATTTTTACCTAGAGCTCGTAGAGTATTAATGGTAGCGGGTACTTGGGGGATCACAGTGTCATCATGCCAGAGAACAGCTGGAATAGGTAACTTTTATGGTTAATTGTTCTTTAAAAGTTCTATGATTCTGAAGAAATTGAGTTTTGATCAAATGGCCAATACTAAAGAGATCCGCCAGACTAAAGAAATCAAGTCTCCGAGGCTGAGAACAAATTTCCTAAAGAATTTAAGTTTCCGCCAGACGGAAGATAAAATTTCCTAAAGAAATTGAGTCTCGCCAGATGGAGCCTAAATTTATTAAAGAAATTGAATATCCACCAGATAGAGAACAAAATTTCTGATGAAATGAAAAGTTCCTGAAGGAACTTAACTCTCCGCCAAACGGAAGACAAAATTTACTAAAGAAATTGAGTCTCAGAACATTTGTTCTCAGCCGGCTGAATAAATGGTCTCTTCTCATGACAAAAACAATAATACGTATAGAAATTGTTTAAAATTTTGTGTAATCTCTTTCAACTTACCATCACAATCTGTTAAAATAGTATCAAAGGAATCCAACCATTCTTTAAAGGCCATTTTGTCCAGATTTTTTAAATTTTTTGGTTGAATCATGTTTTTAACTAAAAATCTATTAAAAAATTTAAACATTTCTTAAAATTATAAGTAAATTTCTAAAAGTTTTTCACTAAAATCTAATTATACAAAACCTCTATACCTCAGCGTAGCTTTTTTACGTCCAATTCTCTTGACCTTAACTCTCAAACTATAAAAAGTTAAAGTATTTTGTTATTAAACAATGTGTGGAGAATATTTATTTAAACAATCATGATTCTTATCAATAAAGAGTTTAATAATATTATGGAATTCTCTTTATTCTATAAAATTATAAAATTACTCAGTTAATATATGTTTTAAATCTCCCAGTTTTGGTAGATAAAAATCGGGTATTTGTTTTTGCAATTCACAATTATCTGATATTTGCCATTGTTGGACGTCTTTTAAAGTATCTACCCCGGAGGGAAACAAATAGTGTATAGAAGCCACAATTATAACCAAACAACATGTCCGTTGAACCTCTAAATTTGGTTTAAGTTTTAGCAAATTATTTAGATTTTCATATTTTTTTATAAAATTTCTTACCTATCGCCTACCATTAATGTGGTGGCGGGTTTTATACAACCTTTTGTTATTAAAGGTTTGACAAATTCCGGATTAGGTTTTCCTATTATTGTGGCTAAACGATTGCTACAAGTTTCTATGGCTTTTACAAAGCAACCCGTACCCGGCAGCATTATCGTAGGAGTAGGTCCTTGGTTATCTGTACTGGCGGCTATAAATAAACACTCAGGATCCTTTAGATAGCAACAGGCTTTTGTTAGCTTGGGAAAACCAAAAAATTCATCAAAACCCACTATTACAGCCTTTACTTCCTGGTCAAGTTTAAGATTTTGTCTCAAATCAGCTGTAGAGCCTTTCATGGGTTCCTCCTCTATGGGCAAAAGTTTAATGCCCAAATTTTGTAATTCCCAAGCCAGACCCTCTCTGCCTATAACATAGGCTTTCTTGTTGAAATTCAATTTCTCCAAATATTTGGCCGTACAGTAAGTGGTATTAATAATTTGCCTTTCTTCCACCTGTAAACCCATGGAACAAGCTTTTTCCTGCAAATTTTGCCGAGTACGGGTAGAATTATTGGTAACAATATAACAAGTCTTATCTTGATTTTGAAACCAATTAAAAGTTTCTACAGAACCTTCGATAGGATCATCATTAAGCCATAGAACACCTGCAGTTATATAAAATCATTATAAATCTATTTAATTTATCAAAAAAAACTTGCCATCTGCATCTGTTATTATTGCTTCCAAGCTTTTAAAGAACTGCTGCACTTCTTTTCTGTCCAGACATCTTAAGTCTGTAAAACTATGCTTGAATTTTTGATAACACTTTATGCTACAACAACGTTTTGCAGAATTTGTAAATATTTGCCAAAAGTGTCTTGTTTTCTTTAAAGAAAACATTTATTTTTTATATCTTTCCTTTTTAATTTCTAATTTATATTAATAAAATAACTGACAATTTAGTTACTAATTGAAACTTCAAAAATTAACTTGTTTACAACAGCAAGCTGTACTTCTCAAACCATAAAGGAGAGTAGTGTTTACAAAAGCAAGCAGTGCTTCTCAAACCATTAAGGAAAATAGAAAAAAAACTTGCTCTATTTATGAAAAGCATGAAAAGATTTGCCAAGACTAAAGAATAATATAGTATAAATTCTCTTAATAATCAAATCATAATCAAACTGACAATAATTAAGAAGTCACGCCTCCTTAAGACGGTGACAAAATTTCCTAAAGAAAAGAACAAAGACACAATTTCCTTAAGAATTTCAGACTCCATCTGTTGGAGACTAAATTTCCTGAAGAAATATATGGCTAGATTTCCTTAAACAAAACCTTGGCAACTCTAAAACAAACATATTTTAATTTTAAGTCTCTTTAATTTTTAAACAATTTTTTTCTGTAATTAAAATTCTCTTTTTTTAATACAAGAGAAATGTGCAGAAAAAAGCTTTATGTCAACAGCTTGTTCAGTAATTTTAAACAAGAACTAACACTCTACTTTACTCACACGCCGAACTTGACAAATTTGTTTTCGAAATTGTAAAAATCTTTGTAATTGTTTTTTTAATGGAAGTTTATAAAAAATTAGATAAATGTCACAACAGTTGATAACAAGTCTTAAAATTAAGTTCAAAAGAAAACTGAATTCACATATGAGGCAGTAAATCGCCCAGTTTAGGTAAGTACATATCTGGTATAAGTTTAAGCAATTCGGGATCATTGGAGTTTTTCCAGGCTTGCACATCGTTTAGTTGATGTATGCCCGTACCCACCAGCAAAGTTTGGAAGCCACAATTATAGCCCAATAGAATGTCAGTATCGCATCTAGAAAAATGATATGTAGATAAATAATTTATTGTTCGGCAGTTGTGAAAACTAAAACACTTACCTGTCACCTATCATTAAAGTTCTTTCCGGCTTAATGGTGCCATCTTTGATAAGATGTTCACATATCTCTTTATTGGGTTTACCTATAACTAAAGCATTTCGCTCCACACATGTTTCAATGGCTCTAACAAAACTTCCCGTTCCCGGTACCACCATATGAGGCATGGGAAAACTTTCATCTGTATTTGTGGCGATAAACAAGCAATCCGGATCATTTAAATATGTGACTGCTTGTGTCAGTTTTGGAAAACTAATATGTTCATCAAATCCCACCATTACAGCACCCACTTTTTCATCCAATTTCAAATGTTTAGAAATATATTCCTCCAATGAACCGGGCATGCATTCAGCACCCACCTTATTATGTTCTATACCCACAGCATCGAGTTCTTTTGTTATACCCTCTGTACCTATGACGAATACTTTTTTATCAAAGTTAAGACCCTTTAAATAGGCCGCACCTGAATGTGCTGTTGAGATGATTTCTTCCTCTGTGATATTAAAACCCATATCGACGGCTTTCACCAGTAGTTCCTTGCGTGTTTTGGTGCAATTGTTGGTGCAAAAGAAAAATTTCTTGCCCAGTTCTTTTAAGCTGTTTATAGCCTCCACAGAGCCATCGATGACACTGCCATAAACCCAAAGAACGCCTGGTAAGTAAACAAAAAGTAAGTTTCATTACAAAAAATCTAAAGATAATCTAATCTTCAGCCGGAGGAGATGAATTTCTTCAGCAAACTTTATCTTCAGTATTGTGTGCCCTCAATGCAAAGACAAAATTTCCAAAAGAAATTGTTTAAAATAGTTTGTTATCTCTTTCAACTTACCATCACAATCTGTTAAAATAGTATCGTAGGAATCCAACCACTCTTTAAAGGTCTTTTTGTCCAGATCTTTTAAATTTTTTGGTTGAATCATGTTATTAACTAAACAAATTTGTTAGAAAAATTAAAAACATACATACATATTTAAATCAATAATATGATTTGAATGGATGGATTTCTAATGTGTTAAATAAATTCTAATTATACAATACTCTTCAGCATAACTTTTTCCCGTCCGTTCTTGATCTTTACTCTCAAACTACAAAACAATTACACATTTATGTTGTTATTAAACAATGTGGAGAATATTTATTTAAACAAGCATAATTCTTATCAAAAAGTTTTTAATATTTGGGTATCTTTCTCTTTTTCTATAAATTATAAAAGTACTCAGTTAAAATGGTTTAAATCTCTCGAGTTTTTGTAGATGAAAATCTGGTATCACAATTGTAACCAAACAACAAGTCCGTGGAAACTATAAATTAAAAAAAGGGTTTAGAAATTTTCATATTTTGTTACAAAATTTTTCACCTGTTGCCTAGCATTAATGTGCAGGCGGGTTTTATACAACCTTTTGTTATTAAAGATTTAAAAAACTTGCCATCTGAATCGATTATAATGCCTTCAAACCTTGTCCAGCCATCTTAAGTAAATAAAACTGGGTTTGAATTTGTGCTTCGACAACGTTTTATAGGATTTTTTAATACTTTCCAAAAGAGTATTGTTTTCTTCAAAGAAAACATTAATATTTTAACATTTTTTAACTTTAATTTTAATTTTATTTAATAAAAATAACTGACAACTGAAATAACTTGTTTACAAAAAAACAAGCAGTACTTCTCAAACCATAAGAAATGTTTATAAAAACAAGCAGTGGTCATCAAACATTACAGGAAATATGCTCTCTGTTGATAAAAAGAATAAAATGAGTTACCAAGGCTAAAGAAATAACGAAGCACAAAACTTAAATTCTTTACAAATTCATTCTGGGACTAGATTTTAGACAAATTCTGTAAATAATCAAGTCATAAGACCTTTGAAAAGAAAATTGTCTAAAGAAATAGGAGTTTTAGCTGGTTGAAGACGAAAAGACAAAATTTTTTAAAGAATTTAAACAAAGCTTTGGCAACTCTAAAATAAACACATGTTTTCAATATTTACTCTCTTTTCTTTTTACACATATTTTTTCTGTATCTAAAATTCTCTTTTTTCTAACAAGAGAATTGTGCAGAAAAAAAGCTTTATGTCAACAGCTGACTCAGTATTTTTAAACAAGAATTAACACCCTACTTTCCTCACACACAGAGTTTAACACATTTGTTATCGATATTGTAAAAATCTTTACAAATCTATAATTTATTTTATCATTTCCGATTTTTTGTTCTAACAACATAAAATTATACATTAACAAAAAGCATCATTTTGGCTAGATTATGGTTATGGGGAGCGTTATGTATGAAAAAGTTATTTGTGTTTTAAATGTATTGTTTATAAAAAAAGAATTAGATAAATGTTACGATAGATAGTGACAAGTCTTAAAATTAAGTTAAGAAGTAAATAAAATTCACATATGAGGCAGTAAATCGCCCAGTTTAGGTAAATACACATCTGGTATAAGTTTAAGCAATTCGGGATCATTGGACTTTTTCCAGGTATCCACATCGTTTAGTTGATGTATGCCCGTACCCACCAGCAAAGTTTGGAAGCCACAATTATAGCCCAATAGGATATCAGTATTGCATCTAGGAAAACGTTTAATTATGTTTTTTGTTTGACAATTGTGGAAACTAAAACACTCACCTGTCACCTATCATTAAAGTTCTTTCGGGCTTAATGGTGCCATCTTTGATAAGATGTTCGCATATCTCTTTATTGGGTTTACCTATAACCAAAGCCTTTCGTTCCGCACATGTCTCAATGGCCCTAACAAAACTTCCCGTTCCCGGTATCACCATATTAGGCATGGGAAAACGTTCATCTGTGTTTGTGGCGATAAACAAACACTCTGGATCATTTAAATATGAGGCAGCTTGTGTCATTTTAGGAAAACTGAAATGCTCATCAAAACCCACCATCACAGCACCCACATTTTCATCTAATTTCAAATGTTTTGAAATGTACTCCGCCAAAGAGCCAGGCATGGGTTCAGCACCCACCTTATTGTGTTCTATACCAACAGCATCGAGTTCTTTTGTTATACCCTCTGAACCTATGACAAATACTTTTTTGTCAAAGTTAAGACCCTTTAAATAGGCAGCCCCCGAGTGTGCTGTGGAGATAATTTCTTCTTCTGTGATATTAAAACCCATATCTACGGCCTTCACCAGTAATTCTCTGCGTGTCTTGGTAGAATTGTTGGTGCAAAAGAAGATTTTTTTGCCCAATTCTTTAAAGCGATTCATAACCTCCACAGAACCATCAATAACACTGCCATAAACCCAAAGAACGCCTGAAAAGTAAACGAAAAATAAGATTAGCTAGATTCAATATTCTCCTCTGCTGGCTGTGGGCAAATTTAATATGGAAATTTTTGCCTCAGAAATTTGTTACAAATCTTTCATTACTTTCACTTGACGGACTGTAGCTTACATCCCCGTCACTAATGACGTTCATTAAGGTCATTAACAATGTATAGGAAACCAGCAACAACAGACAATTTTAAACACACAAACCCAATTATTGACATTGCAAAGAAATTGTGTAGATTTTTAAACCAAAATCGAACCACACATTAAGAAAAAAACCCCAAATTTAATAAATGAAATTATGCAATTTAATACATTACAACAGAATATTTATCGCATAGGTACCTATAATTAATTATAATTAATGAATTTTTATTATTACCATCACAATCTGTAAGAACGGCATCAAAGGAATCCAACCATTGGGTCACCTTGTCGGCTTTTTGTTCCAATAAATTTGTAGACGTCTGCTTAAACATGCTGCTAAGGGGTCGAAATTTGTTTAACATTAATTATTCAGCTAAAACTTTGCTAATTTTCTCTATTATTAAATATTTTCTTTTTTATTTAATAAAACAATTGCAAGGTAATAAGTAATTAGTGTTTTAGTTTATTGAATGAATTTGTTTTAAAAAAATATTTTATGGGGGGCAATAGAATTTGCGATTTTTAGCCAGCTCCACCACACTAACAACAAGAACACAACTTGATAAAAGCACTTGAAAAAAACTACTGAAAGGAAAAATGTCAAAAAATAAAAAGTATATGAAAGAGAGCTAAGAATTTTTGCAGAATAAATTTAAGAGCTTATTGCTGTGTACATAATTAAAGAGAGTGTTTAAAAAGGTAAATAAACGAAATTGATCAGTGGCTTTCAAACTTTGCAATGTTTACAAATAAAAATAGTTATTTTTTAGAATTTTTGAAGAAAATTTACTTTTAAATCACATTTTTATTAATAAAATAAACTAAATTGAAGATAACAAACCAAAGAATATATAACAAAGTATTATAAACATAAAATGCTAGTAATTTTTGTAAACAATTACTATATATCGAAACATTCTCAAAATTTTGACTGCTCAAATGTAAAGTAAGTATAAATTTCACTAATTTATTTAAAAAAACTAAACAAGTAAATTGAAACTATATAAATTTAAGTGCAATAGTTAATTTTATAGAATTCCTATAGAAAATTTCTTTATCCAGCAGTCTGATATGCAATTTCTTTATAAAATGTCTTCACCCAGCAGAGACACAATTTCTTTAGTAAATTCTTGTCTACAGCCGGCGGAGACTCGATTTCTTAATTTCTTTAGAAAATATTATCTCCATTCGCCTGGGGAACCTTTTTTTAGGGAATTTTTGTCTTCATCTTCCTGAGACACAAATTCTTTGAGAAAATTTTGTGTCCTTTTTGTAAATACGCAACTTCTTTGAGAAACTTTGTCTCTATCTGGAGGTGAATCAATATTTTTAGATAATTTTTGTCATCTAATGGCGGAGAGCCCCTCTGAGACTTACTTTCTTTAGGAAATTTTGTCTTTAGTCCTCATAAAACCCAATTTCTTTACTTACTTTTATATTCGTCTATAAGAAATGTTGTCTTCTTCTGGCGGAGACTCAATTTCTGCAAACATTATTTCCATCTTAACTCAAGATCCAATTTCTTTAAGGAAATTTTGTTTTTATCTGACCGCAACTAAATGAGGCAATATTTCTTTAGAAAATTTGGTCTATATATTTTGTGGTGAATTATTAATTTCTTTGCAGAATTTGGTATCCGTTTGTTATAAACTTCATTTCTATAGAAAATATCTATCTTTAGGAAATTTCATTTCATCCATTTTGGTTATATTATGGAATCGGAAAATTTAATTTAATAAAATAAACACTGCTTTTGTTTTTTTTTATAAATTTATTTTTATTTTTTTTTTTACTTAGTTTCTTTTAAATATTTTGTTAAAGTTTTCTTATCATTTATGGTTTTTCATTGTATTATAATATTTTTCATTTGTTTGTTTTGTTGGTTTTGTTTTGCGTACAACTTCTTAAATAACTAAATAATATATTTATTTTTCTTTCTTTATAATATATAGATTTTTTTCATAAAAAAGTGTGTGTGTTAAATTAAATAACTAAATTTTAGAAATTATTACAAATTTTGTTTAATTAAAAAAAATCTAAAAAAGAATTTAAAGAAAAAATAAACAGCAGGGAGGTAGTTTTTTTCGTAAAAAAGGAAACAAACAAAAAGGGAAATCAAATTTGAAAACAGAAGATAAATAACTATTAAGAAAAAGAAAACTTAAATTGGAAGCTCGTTTTTAATTGAATAAGCTTAGTTTATATAAAAAATAAAAAAAATGGAAACTTAAAAAGTGTGGGAAGGAGGGGGAACAAAACTATTACTAAATTTCAACAGAAAAAAATAAACAACATTTTCTTTAAAAAGAAAATGAGCAGTAATTTTAAAAATCTCTATAATAATTTTTAAAATTCTAATAAAATATTTAAATTTTGATACAATTTTACTCATTTTCTGCTAAAGAAAATTTTAGTTTATCTTTGTTTTAATTCAATATTTTGTTTGTTTGAGCGGACTAATCAGTTGGACTAAGAATTAAGTGGTAAAATAAGCTGGGTAATTAGGAAAACATGAGGAGGTGAGAGTAACACAATTTTAAACTAAAAACAAAAGATAGCAAAAAAAAATCTAATAAAAAATGACTTAAAACTTTTTAGTAAATATATGTATGTGTGTGTTTTTTGTTAAATTTTAACTAAAATAAAGAAGCTTGTTGTGGCATCATCATGCCACCAGGGCCTGACATTGTTGTTACCCCAGGCCCAGACCCCAGTGGATTATTGGCACCCCCCACAGATAGGCCCTGTAAACTACCAGCGCCGCCGCCTACATTACCGCCCATCATACCCCCTGGCCCGCCGCTGCCACCACCGCCGCCGGCCACACCCCCCACAATACCCTGTTGCATGGGCATACCGCCAGGGCCTAACATAGTATTGGTACCCGTAGGACCCAACATGGGTGAGACGCCACCCGATGAGGGCGGTTCGGGACTGTGAGATTTCTTTTTACGTTTCTTTTCCTTTTTGCGTTTTTTCCGCTCTTTTTCGTCTTCGTGACGCTTTTGTTTTTTGTGTTTCTTTTCGTACGTTTCCAAGCCGGAAGAATCTGTAAGAGATTGAAAGAAAAATTTTAAGAAAAATTAAGAACTTTTTATGATAGTGTGTATGTTACCCATTAAATTTGTTTCTGGTGGCTGTTGTCCATCTTTGTGTTTATGTTTTTTATGTTTATTTTTATGTTTACGTGCGGGTGTTGTATTTAAGGCTCTGTATTGCTCCGGTAACTGGAAGAGAAATAAAGTTTTAAAGCATTAAAAAGGAGTATTTAGGAAATGGATTAACAACTATCAGCGACCCTATAAAAATGTTATAATTGTCTAAACTGTAAGAATGTAGTCGGGACTTTAGATACATTATAGTCTGGCTTATAGTCGGTTTCACTTTCACTTATAGTTTGGACTACAGCTCCTCTATAGTGTGGACCATAGAATCACTATTGACAGGACTATAGACTCACTATAGTCAGGACTAAAGTCTCACTATATTCAGGACAATAGTCTTACTATAGTCAGGACTCACAGTCTCACTCGTCAGTACTATAGTCAGGGTTATCGTCTCACTATATTAACGACTATAGTCTCCCTAAAATCGGGACTATAGTCCCACTATAGTCGGGACTATAGTCTCACTATAGTCGGGACTATAGTCTCACTATAGTCGGGACTATAGTCTCACTATAGTCGGGACTATAGTCTCACTATAGTCGGGACTATAGTCTCACTATAGTCGGGACTACAGTCTCACTATAGTCGGGACTATAGTCTCACTATAGTCGGGACTATAGTTTCACTATAGTCGGGACTATAGTTTCACTATAGTCGGGACTATAGTTTCACTATAGTCGGGACTATAGTTTCACTATAGTCGGGACTATAGTCTCACTATTGTCGGGACTATAGTCTCACTATTGTCGGGACTATAATCTCACTATAGTCAGGACTTTAATCTCACTATAGTCGGGACTATGGTCTCACTATAGTCGAGTCTATACTCTCACTTGTTATAATTGTCTGAAATATAAGAATATAGTGGGTACTATAGATCCATTATAGTCTTGTTTATAGTAGGTTTCACTTTCACTTATAGTTAGGATTATAGCTCCTCTATAGTGTGGACTATAGAATCTCACTATAGTCGGGACTATAGTCTCATCATAGTCAGGACTATAGTCTCATTATAGTCGGGACTATAGTCTCACTATAGACTTACTCTAGTTAGAACTATAGTCTAACTATATTTGCGACTATAGTCTAACTATAGTTGGGACTATAGTCCCACTATAGTATCAATATATTCTGGTCTATAGTCAGGACCTAGTGTACTTGAAATAGTCTGGACTATATTCCTACAATAGCCTGCAAAATAGTCCCATTATAATCCATAATATTGAGTACTGCCAGTCCCCGTTTTCGTAATTTTATAGGATCTTAACATTAATATTTGATATAGATTATTAATAATAGTTACAAAAACAAACTCACCGGTCCGGGATGTAATCTGAAACCAGCTAATTGTACTGCAGATAAAGGCAACAATTCTTTGCCAACTATGGGTGGTTTATCAATAACACTACGTAATGTACTATTTTCCTGGAAAAATAAAAGAAAACGAAAATTTTTAATAAAAATAAATAATTTAAAACTTTTTTAGAATGAATTGGGAAAGTAAAATACACATTTTTACAGAAAACTGTCCGAAACAGTTACTTTTATACAAAACAGACACGTTTCTATAGAGAACTATTCATTTCTATGGAAAATTAACCTTCTCTATAGAAAATTAAACAAATCAGATACTTTTCTATAGAAAACTATCTGAAACCGACATTTTTCTACTAAAAATTTACTAGAGAAACAAATTTCTATAGAAAACTTTCAAAGAAATGCACCTTTCTATTAAAAGTAAAAACAATACTATGGAAAATTGTTGAGAAGAGAAGATACTTTTCTATTGAAACACGTTAAAGAAATACTTTTCTTATGGACGTTATCAAAAATATGACTTAAATTTAAAGGAAACACAGCCATTATTTTGTATCTTATTTACTTACATCCCTCACAACAAATATTTACAGGTTTTTCTAACAAGTCAGTAAAAAAAAAAACAACAAAATTATAATAAAATTTTGTAGACGTCATACAAAAAAACCTCCACTAAAGGAACACAACTATTATTTCATACTTTTACCACAAAATAAAACTTACCAAGTTATTCATTCCATCATAGATTCCTGGTAGATTGGGCAGAAATGAGGCTAGTGATTCTTTGACTTTTTTATCCTTAAATTTGGTCAACGTATGATGCAGACCATATTCAGTCATGAGATCTTTATCACCCGTCAGTTCACCCTTCCCAGGTGGTTCTTTCAGCGAATAGAATGGTCCCGTCTGTATAATGGTGGGTGTTTTACCCAAAGATATTGTGGCCTTCAGCGTACCCGATGAATCTTGTCGCGAGACTACGGGTGAACGGCCACCATGTGGTGAGGATTTTGGTGAATAATTTGATTCCATTTTGCGAAATTGTTCGCCCATCATCATATTGCCATAATTGTTCATCATGTTTGGATTTCGTTATGTCCCTGTAGTGAGTGAGTGAGTGCTTTGAAAGTTTAAAAAAAACCCCTGCCTTCAAGAGGGGAGGGGTCTTTTTGCTTTGTAGCTAGTAAACTGTTTTTCTTTTTTTAACGTTTTTTCCTTTTTGTTGAAGGATTTTTTAGGATAAAAAGTTAATTATTTAGCACCTTTAGTTAGCCAGTTAGAGCCAGCTTTTTAAAGAGTGCTTGTGTGTTGTGGCTGATGTTTATATGATGGTTTTCTCCTCTAACCACTGCCTTAGCTTTTGTGGTAGCCTTCACTTGTGTCGTTTTTATTTTATTTTTATGTTCTGTGTATTTTTTTTACGTATCTGCTAGACAAGAAATTTTTTTTTTCTTTAGCTTTTGCTGCTGGCAATGTATTTTTTTTAACTTTCTTTGTTTTTTTAATTTATTATAATTATTGTTATTTTTTTTACTAGTTTAACATAATATTTATTTTGTTTTAAATTTTTTGTTTAAATTCTTCTATACGAAAAAAAAAATTGCCGTGAAATCTGTGCTCTTTTTCACTTTTTGGCATTATCTGAAATTCAGCAATATTTTTCTTTTGTTTATATATTGGCAGCACTGCTTAAAACTGTCAAATATGTAGGCAGGGTTGTTATTTACGTAGTAAATTGCTAATATTTAATACTATTTAAACAACTAAGTTATCTAAAGCTCTCTTTTTTTGTAGAAATGTGTGAATGTGTTTGTCACTTGTGACAGATTTCATTTTTTTTGCCCATTGCATTTCGTCACAACGGGTTTTTCTATACGAAAATCAAGAATTTCTTGAACGACCGGGCGGTGTGTGTAGTAATATTAATTAATTATAAAAATTAAGTTTTAAAACAAAATTTATTAACTCAAAAAAAAAATGCAGTGCACGCTACGCAACGCTTTAAGTTATGCCATCAAGGTGAGATTTTTTTTTGGAAGTGAAAGGTGTTTAAAGGAAAAAAAAGTGACTTGCGTTAATAAGAAAAAAATTTTCTTTGGTTATGCAATGAGTGATTATGAAGTTATTAAAAAATCCCTTTATTTTAAAAGGGAATTTATACAAAAATTATAAAGTTTAAAAAGAAAACTAAATAAGTTGAAAAACAAATTATTTAAATGTTAAAGTAATAACGAAAATTATGTAAAATTCATAAGGTTTTTGGTTGGAGTAGCAAAATTTTGATTTTTTTTTTGTTTTTTTTATCTATCTGATAGATAAATAGAGAAGAGCAAGTTAAGGTGACCAGCTGGCTGTCAAACATGTGTTGCATTTTGCTTGTATTTAATTAAATTTTAAACAATTTTGCTTTATTTAATTGTTATCAGTTTTTTAATGCGTATTTTATGATTTTTTTTTGTCTTTTTTTCAAATACGTATTGTTATCACGCGTTTTATGTCTAAATGAATGTGATAACATTGTGTGTAATCATAATTTTTTCTAATTAGCGGGGGGTCAATATTAAAAAGATTAGTTCCATGAAGAAACATGTTTTTTTATTTATATACTAAAATAAAACAAGTACCCTACAATTATAAGTTTTAATATAAGTTTGTCATTATATATGCAATCATTTTCTGTGAAGAAATCGTTTTAGGAATGTGGAGCAAACTCGAGACTTTAATGTTCCTGGAAATCCAACGTAATCTTTAATTATTTCAAGATGTCGCATATATTCAGGATATATTCGATATTAGAAATCCTTCCAGAGAGTAGACATTTCTATGTATATAAATATGTATATAAATATGTCTAAATTATACATTTTTATAAGAAAGAATGTAATTTCTCTAAGGATCTCTTCAAAACAGACATTTTTCTAAAGAACTGTCCAATGCAGACACATTTCTATAGGAATCTGTCCAACACAGCCACAAGTCTATAGAAAACTCTCTAAAGCAGACATTTCTAAAGGAAATAAGCTAAAGCATACTCTTTCTATAGAAACGTTTCCAAAGCATACACATTTCCATAAAAAAACTGCCAGTAGAGACACATTTCCAAAGAAATCTGTTCAAAACAGAAACTTTTCTATATAAAATTATCCAAATTATAGAAAATTATCAGAAAACAGACTCTTCTATAGAAAACCATTAAGTTTCTGTAGAAAACTCTTCTATAGGAAACTGAGCAAATCACCCACTTTTGTAATTTTAAGGAAAATTTTAAAATCAAAACTTTTTATATTAATGTATCCTTTTCTTTAACTTTACAGACACCTTTGCGCTCTAATAGTGCTATTTTGGGTGCCTTGAATGTACGTTTTTATTCCAGCACACACGAAGCCGATTTGGTTGTTATCGGCTCTGGTCCAGGTGGTTATGTGGCTGCCATTAAAGCTGCCCAAATGGGCATGAAGGTAAGAATGTTTCAACTTTTTTCTAAGACACAATTTTTAATGTTTTTCTTTCCTAGACTGTCAGCGTTGAAAAGAATCCCACCTTGGGTGGCACCTGCCTCAACGTCGGCTGCATTCCCTCCAAAGCTTTACTCAACAACTCTCACTACTATCATATGGCGCATTCGGGTGATTTGGCCAATCGTGGCATTAATGTTGGCAGTGTCAGCTTGGATTTGGAAAAACTCATGGGACAAAAAAGCAATGCAGTCAAAGCTTTGACTGGTGGTATTGCCCAGCTGTTCAAAAAGAACAAGGTAACACAATTGACTGGTTTGGGTAGCATTGTAGGACCCAATGAGGTTAAAGTTGTCAAGGATGATGGTTCTGAGGAAATCATTAATACCAAGAACATTATGATTGCCACTGGCTCTGAAGTCACACCCTTCCCAGGTATTACCATCGATGAGGAAGTGATTGTTTCCTCTACAGGCGCTTTGGCCTTGAAACAGGTACCCGAAAAAATGATTGTTATTGGTGCTGGTGTTATTGGTTTGGAATTGGGTTCCGTTTGGTCTCGTTTGGGTGCCCAAGTTACCGCTGTTGAATTCATGAACACCATCGGTGGTGTAGGTATTGATGGTGAAGTCTCAAAGACTTTCCAAAAGATCTTGACCAAACAAGGTTTCGAATTCAAATTGGGCACTAAAGTCATGGCTGCCGAACGTAGTGGTAACTCTGTCACCGTTCAAGTAGAAAATGCCAAATCTGGTGAAAAGGAAGAACTCACCTGTGATGTACTTTTGGTATCCGTTGGTCGTCGTCCCTACACCGAAGGCTTGGGTTTGGACAATGTTGGCATTGTTAAGGATGATAGAGGTCGCATTCCCGTCAACGATCACTTCCAAACTGTTGTACCCAATATCTATGCCATTGGTGATTGTATTCAAGGTCCCATGTTGGCTCACAAGGCTGAAGATGAGGGCATTATCTGCGTTGAAGGCATGAATGGTGGTCACGTACACATTGACTACAACTGTGTACCCTCTGTTGTTTACACTCATCCCGAAGTTGCGTGGGTAGGCAAGTCCGAAGAAGCTTTGAAGGAAGAAGGTGTTGAATACAAAGTAGGCAAATTCCCCTTCTTGGCTAACTCTCGTGCCAAGACCAACAATGAAACCGATGGCTTCGTTAAAGTATTGGCTGATAAGGCTACAGATCGTGTGCTGGGCACACACATCATTGGTCCCGTAAGTAGAAAATGTTTGCCTTATAGAGAAATCGAATACATTTGTTTCGTTTATTTACAGTCTGCCGGTGAACTTATCAATGAAGCTGTCTTGGCTATGGAATATGGTGCTGCTGCCGAAGATGTTGCCCGTGTCTGCCATGCCCATCCTGTAAGTTTATTAGACTTTATAATTGTTAAAAATTGACTTATGTTTACCTTACTTTTTTTTTCAGACCTGCGCTGAGGCTTTACGTGAGGCCAACGTAGCTGCCGCCTTTGGTAAACCCATTAACTTTTAATTTCTCTACTCCAACCCTGCCTGATCCTTTAATTTAATACATTTTACTTCTCTTTTCTCACACACTCCCCCCTCAAAAAATGCCTTAAGTTAATACGGAAAACGTACGAAAACTTTTTAAACTTCTTTTTTGTGTAAATTATTTCAAAAACATATGAAACTCATTGTGAAAAAAGAGATAAAAACGATTTAAAAACTTAATTCTTAATAAATATAAATTAAAAACCGCCTAGCGTGAGACCACATGTAAAAGTTTGTTTAAAATTTTGTGAAATTTATTGTAAAGTGAAAAGAATTTGAAGAAATTGAAACTTAAATTTCAAAACTTGAAAGGGAGGTGTTACATTTACTGGTGCAACTTTTAAAGTATACAATAATAAATAAAACATAAATGGAAAAGATAAAAAATATTCAAAAGTTGTAAATTTCTATTTTTTAATGTGTTTAAAGTGTTATTTATTAAACTATTGAGAAAAGTGGTTAGACTTGAAAGCAGTTATAGGTCTGCATTAAAATCTTCTGCCAAATGGTGGTAAAAACAAATAAAAAGAAAAAAGGCCCTGTTGAGTTGTTTACAACTTTATAGAAATCACCACAAGGTTATTTTATATAAAGGAATATTTATTTCGAATAAATCAGATCATTTTTTTTAATTACACTAAATGGTTTTAAACGTTTGTAAAGGCAACGTTTTTATCTTAAGTTGACGTGAATTACGGTTCTATAAATCTAATTTCGACTTTTTTTGACAAAAAGTCAATTCTACTATTTTGTTCCATAAAAAATCTAAGATTTAAAATAATTTGTTCAATAATGTTTTTTAAAGCAAAGTTTTTTAATTTTTAAACCTGGAAGCATCATATTTTTAACATATCCATTGAAAAAGGAGTCAAACAGTTCGAAAATTCTAAAATTTTAAATCAGTAAGTCGAAAAAATCGACTTTTCGTAAACAGAAACTTGAAACCCTATTAAGATATGAATTTAATGTTACCTGTACAATCTGGTAACTCGACCACTTTCCTACTTTATTAAACACTGACTTTGTTTTGATTTTTTCTCTTACACTATTGTTGTTTTTGATTAAATAAATATAGAAAATAGTGTAACTGATCATTTTGTTATTATTAAAATCTTTAAAAAATTATTTTTTTTATTAAATTATGTCAACATTTCTTAATTTAATTAAAATAAATTTCTTCTTTTTAAAAAAATAACGGTTTTTCTTTTATTTACTTAAAGAAAGCGAAAAATTCACCATCTTGTCGTTTATGTAATCTGGTAACTCTCTTGTTACATTCCCCCTTTTTAAACACATGTTTTTTGTTTTGATTTTTTTCTTAAGCAATTGTTATTGTATTTTTACAGCAAGTTGAGTAAATTCCCTTCAAAGTGACGCAAGAATATTAGAAAAAGAAAATTTTTTGAGGGAAAATTTGTTAGAATTTTAATAAATATTTTAAATAAACCTTTTTATTTTGTAATTAAAATTTAAAAGGAGAAGATTTAATTTATAAAAATAAACATGCATAGTTTAAATTTATTAAAAAGATGGCCGCTAAAAAGTGTTGGCAAAGTTAATCAACTAATGCAAACAGCCTCCATATCGGTAAGGACTGTGGAAAAGCCTAAAAATAAAGAGGAAGAGGTGAGTTAATAAAAAAATATTCCTTAAAAAAACGGTTTAAGACAAGATTCTTGTTTCTTTAAGAATTCCCTTTACCCGCGCAAAATCTTCTCCGGCATACAACCTACCGGTCAATTGCATTTGGGCAATTACTTGGGTGCCATACAAAAATGGATAGAGTTGCAAAATAATCAAGAGGATGTTACCTATTGCATAGTAGATATGCATTCTATAACCATAGATCAGGTGAAATCAATTTTAGTTCCAGAAATGGGTGTTAATAACAATGTGGTTTTGAAATTTCTAGAATCCTGCTGTTTTACGTGAAAATATTTTCGAAATGGCTGCCACTATGTATGCCTGTGGTCTTAATCCAGAAGATGGTAATCTTTTTGTGCAATCCTCCGTAAAGGAACATAGTGAATTATGTTGGATATTAAATTGTTTGACTACCATGGCTCGTTTGGGTCATTTGCCACAGTTTAAGGAGAAATCGCGTAAAGTTAAAGATGTTCCTTTGGGTTTATATGTTTATCCAGTATTGCAGGCAGCTGATATTATGTTATACAAGTAAGTGATTGGAAATTTTTAACTATTTATTGGGAAGTAAAGAGAATTTTTGAGAAATTGAAAGAGATTTTGAAAGATTTGAAAATAGGAAGAAGAGAATTATAGAGCTGGACTTAGGACCGTAGTATCTAAAACTAATATAAATTAATATAAAGAAGTTGGAAACGGTGATATAATCATGTATATTATTAGAATTTCTTTCAACATTTTTAAATTTTACTAAAATTTTTAAGAAATTTTATAGAAAACTCTTGCTAGAACTTTAGAAAGTTGCTGGTATGCTTAATTTAGAAAAAAATTAAGTTCGAAAATATTCGAAATTTCAAATTTTTTTCGAAATTGGTTTAAACTTGGAAAATATTTGTTTTTGAGTCATTTTAAACATTTGCTAGAAGTCAGTGTAAAGAATTTAAAAGAAAACTTAAGTTCGAAAATTTTTCGAAATTCCAAAATTTTTTTTGAAAATAGTTTTGACTAATTTGTATTGAAAAATTATCCTTATCGAAATATTGAATATATTTCACAACTTCATAAAATTGTAAACTGTCTTCCTAAAAACCTTAATTTTATACTTTTCTTATCCCTAATCTTCTGCTATTTCCCTACCCTCTTTTATCTCCCTTTCCTCAACCCGTTCACCGCTACAGAGCCACCCATGTGCCAGTGGGTGAAGATCAACTGCAGCACATACAATTGACCCAACATTTAACGCGCATATTCAATACCCGCTATGGACAAACTTTCCCCATTTGCCACGCCATGATTGATAATCAAGAGGCGGCACGTATACGCTCTTTACGCAATCCGGCTAAGAAAATGTCGAAATCTGATCCCGATACTCGAGCCACTATTAGTATACGTGATGAACCTGATGTTATAGTGGAGAAAATTAAAAAAGCTGTTACCGATTTCACTTCCGATGTAACCTATGATCCTGCCAATCGTCCGGGGGTATCAAACTTGGTAGCCATACATTCCTTAGTATCTGGAACACCTATAGAGAAAATTATCGAAGAAGCTAGAACCCTAGATACCGGACGCTATAAATTAAGAGTAGCCGAGGCAGTGGTAGAACATTTGAAACCTATTAAGGCGAAAATAGACAAACGTTTGGCCCGCAAAACAGAATTGATTTATATGTTGGAACAGGGTGCCGAAAAGGCACGTCAACAGGCTCAGGAAACTTTGGAGGATGTTAAGCAAAAAATGGGTTTGGGTATTTACACAAATATACCCCAAAACTTAGACGTTAATACCTTTAGCGACAAGGTGGAGGAAAAGCCGGTGAAAGAAACCAAAGTTGAAACTACAGTAGCCAAATTTGATGAGGAGGGAAAACCCATAGTGCCCAAACAAAAGATACGCTTAGAAAGTAGACGTTCTAATCATACCCAAAGTTTGGCACCAGCCTTTGAAATATCTTTAGGAACGCCATCAAAATTGGACAGTAAAAAGGTTACACAGACACCAGCAGAACAGACGACGCAGCAAAAGGAGGAATTGCCAGAGAAATCTGTAAACTAGCTATTTAAAAAAGAATCTTTAGTTAATTTTATATAAATGTTTGTGTGTTGTTATTTAAAATAAAATGTTTTAAAAAATTTCAAAAAATTGGCTTTTGTTGAAAAAAAAAACAAAATTTTTTGGTTGAATAAAAGGAAAATATTGAAATCATTTTCGAAACTTTAAAAATTATTTCTTATTTTTAGTAGAATTTTTGATGAAATTTTCGTTTATTAGTGAAATTTTTGATAAAATCTATACTATAATCCAAAATCAGTTATAATTCATTTTTTTTCAACTGCCTTTATTATTTAAAACATTCTTCATAAACAATTTACACTTAAACATTGCATTTTACAAATTTAGCAAAATTACAGAAACGTTTTTCGCTATCAAAGTAAAGACCCTGGGGACATTTGTTTACAATGGTCTGATCAAAGTTACACATATAGTAGGTGGCACAATCTTTGGGATCTCTTACATAAGTTCCGGGACGTTTGTTTAAACACAAGCTGTTAATTCTTTTCTGTTGAGTGATCGAGGAGGGGGTGATAGAGAAGTTTGGAAATTTACCTAATAATTGTTGGATTATATTTTTATGGGGTTTATTGTCATTGTATGAGTTTTGACCATTGCTACCACATGGTGTTGTAGTTGGTGGATTGCATGGTGTTGTAGTTGGGGGTTTGGTAGGTGGGTTGCATGGTTTTGTAGTTGGTACTTTAGTTGGTGGATTGCATGGTGTTGTGGTTGGGGCTTTAGTTGGTGGATTGCATGGTGTTGTAGTTGGGGCTTTAGTTGGTGGATTGCATGGTGTTGTAGTTGGGGCTTTAGTTGATGGGTTGCACGGTGTAGTAGTAGTTGTTGGTGCTGCTGCTGGAGGATTACATGGTGGAGTGGTAGTTGTTGGAGCTGCTGGAGGATTACATGGTGTAGTAGTTGTTGGAGCTGCTGGAGGATTACATGGTGGAGTGGTAGTTGTAGGAGCTGCTGGAGGATTACATGGTGGAGTGGTAGTTGTAGGAGCAGCGGGAGGATTACATGGTGGAGTGGTAGTCGTAGGAGCTGCTGGAGGATTACATGGTGGAGTGGTAGTTGTAGGAGCTGCAGGAGGATTACATGGTGGAGTGGTAGTTGTTGGAGCTGCAGGAGGATTACATGGTGGAGTGGTAGTTGTAGGAGCAGCAGGAGGATTACATGGTGTAGTAGTTGTTGTTGGTGCTTCTGGAGTATTACATGGTGGAGTGGTAGTCGTAGGAGCTGCTGGGGGATTACATGGTGTAGTGGTAGTTGTAGGAGCAGCGGGAGGATTACATGGTGGAGTGGTAGTTGTAGGAGCAGCGGGAGGATTACATGGTGGAGTGGTAGTCGTCGGAGCGGCTGGAGGATTACATGGTGGAGTGGTAGTTGTAGGAGCAGCGGGAGGATTACATGGTGTAGTAGTAGTTGTTGGAGCTGCTGGAGGATTACATGGTGGAGTGGTAGTTGTAGGAGCAGCGGGAGAATTACATGGTGTAGTAGTAGTTGTTGGAGCTGCTGGAGGATTACATGGTGGAGTGGTAGTTGTAGGAGCAGCAGGAGGATTACATGGTGTAGTAGTTGTTGTTGGAGCGGCTGGAGGATTACATGGTGGAGTGGTAGTTGTAGGAGCAGCGGGAGGATTACATGGTGTAGTAGTAGTTGTTGGAGCTGCAGGAGGATTACATGGTGGAGTGGTAGTTGTAGGAGCAGCGGGAGGATTACATGGTGTAGTAGTAGTTGTTGGAGCTGCTGGAGGATTACATGGTGGAGTGGTTGTTGTTGGAGCGGCAGTAGGATTACATGGTGTAGTAGTAGTTGTTGGAGCTGCAGGAGGATTACATGGTGGAGTGGTAGTTGTAGGAGCAGCGGGAGGATTACATGGTGTAGTAGTAGTTGTTGGTGAATCTGGAGGATTACATGGTGGAGTTGTAGTTGTAGGAGCAGCGGGAGGATTACATGGTGTAGTAGTAGTTGTTGGTGAATCTGGAGGATTACATGGTGGAGTTGTAGTTGTAGGGGCAGCTGGAGGATTACATGGTGCAGTAGTAGTTGAAGGGGCAGCTGGAGGATTACATGGTGCAGTAGTAGTTGTTGGAGCTGCTGGAGGATTACATGGTGGAGTGGTAGTTGTAGGAGCAGCGGGAGGATTACATGGTGTAGTAGTAGTTGTTGTTGGAGCTTCTGGTGGATTACATGGTGGAGTGGTAGTTGTAGGGGCAGCGGGAGGATTACATGGTGTAGTAGTAGTTGTTGGAGCTGCAGGAGGATTACATGGTGGTGTGGTAGTTGTAGGAGCATCGGGAGGATTACATGGTGTAGTAGTAGTTGTTGGAGCTGCAGGAGGATTACATGGTGGAGTGGTAGTTGTTGGAGCTGCAGGAGGATTACATGGTGGTGTGGTAGTTGTAGGAGCATCGGGAGGATTACATGGTGTAGTAGTAGTTGTTGGTGAATCTGGAGGATTACATGGTGGAGTGGTCGTTGTAGGAGCAGCAGGAGGATTACATGGTGTAGTAGTAGTTGTAGGAGCAGGGGGAGGGTTACATGGTGTAGTAGTAGTTGTTGGAGCTGCAGGAGGATTACATGGTGGAGTAGTAGTGGTAGGAGCTGCGGCAGGATTACATGGTGTAGTAGTAGTAGTTGTTGGAGCTGCAGGATGATTACAAGGTGTAGTCGTAGTAGTTTCACCACAATTCTTAGAACTATTTTCTCTAGATCCTCTAACACCACGACCATTACACTGAACAAATTGCGGGAAATTACACATTTTCATTTTCTCATCATAATAAAAACCACCCAAACAACGTTTACGAAAGGTACGACCCAAATAACACTGATAGTAATGAGCACAAGATTTCGGATCTGTTATAATAGCACCGTTCGGTTGAGAGCTACAATCTGGTCTAGCGCGGCCAACGGCTGCATAAATTGAGGGTATAAGTACCACAGCAAATAAAAAAAGATTTACTGAAAGTTAAAAGCAAAGCAATTAGTGAAATGTTTGTTTGAATTCCTTTTCTGACAACAATATTTACAGTTTCTCATGTTTTCTTCTAGAGAATGCCAGGAAAAACTTCAACTTTTCTAGGTTTGATAGTTAACAAATCAAATCTGTTCGTTTGTGGGCAGTGATAGCATCTTTTATAGTGAACTTTTCTTTTGGAAAATTATTAATTAGATAAAAATAATTAATTTAATGGGGTTTTGTAATAGTTCTTTAATTTTTTTTTTTTATATAGTTTATAGAAAATAGGTTCTATAGGAAATAACTAACTATAAAATAAATAACATTGTTTTAAAATATCTTATCAAAATTGCTGTAATGTCGGTTAACTACCAGTAGCATGCCGTTACAGACAAGGACTTGTAAAACATAATAATATAATAATTTGTCTTTTGATTGATTAGATAAGGGCTAGTTAGAGGAAAAAGTTGTTGCTAAATGCTAGCGAATTGCTTTTTAATAAAACTCTTTATTAAGTTATGAAGCTTTTCGCTTAATTTACGTGTTTTCTAATTTTTATCTTGATATTCCAAATTTAAATCCTTAACACATGTAGCCTTATGGCGCCACTTACAGCGGGCGCTCTCCACATCAAAATGCTGATAAAAAGGACAACTCTGCAATATAGCTTGACCTTTGACACAAAATATAAATGAATCGCATCTCTGGGTATGGGGAAATATATGCTCGCCATATAAAGGACACTTAACGCTATTGCCCCATATAGGTTCCTCTAAAGAAGTTAAAACCTCATCTTCCTCGTCATAATCTTGCTCTTTTTTGGCTATAACGCATTCAGCATTAGACGGTAAATCACATTTACCCAATTTAGAATTCCAATTAAGTCTAGGACTACAGGATTGTAGTAAAGCTTTACCATGATAACACATATAATACTGTTGGCAATTGCCTGGATGAGGCAGGAATACTAAGGTATATTTCTTACTCTGCATAGCATACAAATTATAACAATATTGATCAGCTTTTGGAGGTCTCACGGTGGTGGTGGTGGTGGTGGTGATCTTGCTAGGGGCTTTGGTGGTGAAGTTAGCAATAGGTAACGTCTCCTCCTCAGCTAAAGCTACTTCCTCACATTCCACATTTTCCGCATTATCACATAGTTTAGTTTGATCATTAAACAGCATATTTGGTGGACAAGAGGCCACTACACCTTCACCATTTTTACCGCATAAAAAGAAAAGTTTGCAGTCATTGGGATTGGCCACAAACTCTCCCCATTCATGGCCCAAGCAAAAGTCTGTCAAACGAGGTTTAGCCACATATTTAAAGGCGCTTAGAAAAGGCACAGCCAGCAATAAAATTGAAAGTCCTAAACAAAAATTAAACAATAATAAAACAAGTTCTTTAACAATCTTTTACTTAAACTCACTTTTGAACATGGTTTCAGAACTCCTTATCACTTCTTATATGCTCTTTTATCTCTGGTGCCGCCTGCTTACTTCCACTTTTGAAAATATTCTTAACTTATTTCAATTATTTTACCAAAAAGAATTGCTCCCAAAAAATTAGAATAACGATCACTTGTTACTTATCTTTAACTGTTTGAAATTCTTGTAAAGATCTCTATTTTTATGTTCAATATTTTGGTGAATAAAACGAAAGTATGTGTTTTTTTTTTCTTCTTCTGTTAGACAATTTTATCAATATTTGCAGTTCATTAGCTAGATAAACTTTTTGACGAAAGTTGTTACAAAAAAAAAATTTGATTTTTAAATAAATAACAATTATTTGTAATAACTTTGCAAAGTTAGTAAACAGAAGAAATGCTAAATATTTAAAATTTCTTAATAAAGATTTAACAAAAAATCAATTTTACACAGAGAAAACATTATGAAGATTTATTTGAAACAGAGCATTTTAATAAAAACTCGAATTGTGGTGAAATTTGTATTTTGTACTGAAATCCTTTTACTTTAACTTAGAGGTGAAAAACTGGTTTTGTTTTGAAAGCTTTTGTGGTAAAATTAAAATTTTGGGGTGAAATGCTGATTTAGTGGTGTAGAACTCACTTAGTGGTGAAAATTTTAATTAGTGGTGAAAATCTAATAAGATTTTGTGGTAAAAAATTATTTTAGTGGTGAAAATCTGATTGTATTGAAAATTACAAGACTTGACATAGACTATAGGTTACACTATAGACTAGACTATAGACTAGACTATAGACTAGACTATAGACTAGACTATAGACTAGACTATAGACTAGAGTATAGACTAGACTATAGACTACACTATAGGCTAGACTATAGACTAGACTATAGACTAGACTATAGACTAGACTATACTGTACACTAGACTAGACTATAGACTAGACCATAGGCTAGACTATAGACTAGGCTATAGACTAGACTATAGACTAGACTATAGACTAGATTTTAGACTAGACTATAGACTAGACTATAGACTAGACTATAGACTAGACTATAGACTAGACTATAGACTAGACTATAGACTAGACTATAGACTAGACTATAGACTAGACTATAGACTAGACTAGACTATAGACTAGACTATAGACTAGACTATAGATTAGACTATAGATTAGACTATAGACTAGACTATAGACTATCGAATAGACTAGACTATAGATAGACTATAGACTAGACTACTAGACTAGACTATAGACTAGACTATAGGACTAGACTTAGACTAGACTATAGACTAGACGTAAGACTAGACTATAGACTAGACTATAGACTAGACTATAGACTAGACTATAGACTAGACTATAGACTAGACTATAGACTAGACTATAGACTAGACTATAGACAGACATAGACTACTATAGACTAGCTATAGACTAGACTATAGACTAGACTACTAGACATAGACTAGACTACTAGACTAGACTATGACTAGACTATAGACTAGACTATAGATTCTAGACTATAGACTAGACTATAGACTAGACTATAGACTAGACTTAGACTACTATAGACTAGACTATAGACTAGACATAGAAGACTATAGACTAGACTATAGACTAGACTATAGACTAGACTATAGACTAGACTATAGACTAGATATGACTAGACTATAGATTAGACTATAGACTAGACTATAGACTAGACTATAGACTAGACTATAGACTAGACTATAGACTAGACTATAGACTAGACTATAGACTAGACTATAGACTAGACTAGACTATAGACTAGACTAGACTATAGACTAGACTATAGACTAGACTATAGACTAGACTATAGACTAGACTATAGACTGGACTATAGACTAGACTATAGACTAGACTAGACTATAGACTAGACTATAGACTAGACTATAGACTAGACTATAGACTAGACTATAGACTAGACTATAGACTAGACTATAGACTAGACTATAGACTAGACTATAGACTAGACTATAGACTAGACTATAGACTAGACTATAGACTAGACTATAGACTAGACTATAGACTAGACTATAGACTAGACTATAGACTAGACTATAGACTAGACTATAGACTAGACTATAGACTAGACTATAGACTAGACTATAGACTAGACTATAGACTGGACTATAGACTAGACTATAGACTAGACTATAGACTAGACTATACTAGACTATAGACTAACTATAGACTTAGACTATAGACTGACTATGAGACTAGACTATAGACTAGACTATAGACTAGACTATAGACTAGACTATAGACTAGATCATCGACTAGAATATAGACTAGACTATAGACTAGACTATAGACTTAGGACTATAGACTAGAATAGACTAGACTATAGACTATAACTATAGACTAGACTCATAGACTAGACATATAGGACTAGACATAGATAGACTATAGACTAGACTTATAGATGGACTATAGACTAGGGACTATAGACTAGACTATAGACTAGACTATAGACTGACTATAGACTAGACTATAGAACTAGACTATAGACTAGACTATAGACTAGACTATAGACTAGACTATAGACTAGACCTATAGGACTAGACTATAGATAGACTAAGAATAGACTATAGCTAGACTATAACTTAGACTAAGACTAGACTATGACTAGCCTATAGATAGATATAGGACATGACTATAGACTAGCCCATAGGCTCGCTTATAGACTTGATATAGACTAGACCATCGGCTAGACTATAGACTAGCTATAGACTAGAGTCTATAGACTATACTATAGACCTAGACATAGACTAGACTATAGACTAGACTATAGACTATAGACTAGACTATAGACTAGACTATAGACTAGATTATAGACTAGACTATAGACTAGACTATAGACTAGACTATAGACTAGACTAGACTATAGACTAGACTAGACTAGACTAGACTAGACTATAGACTAGACTATAGACTAGACTATAGACTAGACTATAGACTGAAAGACTAGACTAGACTATATAGAGACTATAGACTAGAGACTAGACTAAGACTAACATAGACTAGACTATAGACTAGACTATAGACTAGACTATAGACTAGACTATAGACTAGACTATAGACTAGACTATAGACTAGACTATAGACTAGACTATAGACTAGACTATAGACTAGACTATAGACTAGACTATAGACTAGACTATAGACTAGACTATAGACTAGACTATAGACTAGACTATAGACTAGACTATAGACTAGACTATAGACTAGACTATAGAAGACTAGACTATAGACTAGACTATAGACTAGACTATAGACTAGACTATAGACTAGACTATAGACTAGACTATAGACTAGACTATAGACTAGACTATAGACTAGACTATAGACTAGACTATAGACTAGACTATAGACTAGACTATAGACTAGACTATAGACTAGACTATAGACTAGACTAACTAGAGACTAGACTATAGACTAGACTAGACTAGACTATAGACTAGACTATAGACTAGACTATAGACTAGACTATAGACTAGACTATAGACTAGACTATAGACTAGACTATAGACTAGACTATAGACTAGACTATAGACTAGACTATATATAAACTATAGACTAGACTATAGATAAACTATAGACTGGTCTATAGATTGCACTATTAAAGTATAGACCAATCTGCTGTCTAACATTGGAACACTGTATATTCCTTCTTTAATTTTTAAAGTTTGGCAACCCTACTCTTACTAAGCAAACTTTAAATTATTTTGCCTTTAGTAAAGAGATCCCCATTCATAAGAGAATAGATAAAATCTCTTACTAAAATGAATTGCACTTTTCCACACACTTACATACATACATACATAAATTTTAGTAGTCCACTAATAACAAGCATTCTGTTGTTGTTGCATTTTATCCAATTGCCAGCAACAAACAGACACGGGTTTTTTTTACTTTATTTAAGAGTGTCGGCATTTAGTTTGCGTTGTTAATTCAAAGCGATAGCATTTCGTTGAAGTGACGGTCGGTGTTGTTAGTGAAAAAGAAAAAAACAACAAAACAATCAAGAAGTGTTAACGATTTTGTTTTTTGGCCAGTAATCAGTGTATTAGAGAGTGATTTTTATTTTCGGAGATTTTTTTACGGTTTTTTTCGTAGACGTCGGGGTAAAACGAAAGAAAACGGGTTAAATAACAAAAAAATAAAAATTAAATAAGCAATAAACTTTTACACAAAAGTTTAAGCCAATAACAACAACAACAAAAGTGTTACCAACGTTACATTAACATAAGCAGCAAAAAATAAAAACGAATGAAAAGTTAAAACAAACTAACGAAAAAAAGCAGAGATTTAAAGAAAACTTAAATTAAACTAAATTTTATTAAACAATAATAAAGAAATTTAAGAAAAATTATTAAATAAATTAAAATTTTGTAAAAAAGTTAAGAAAATCTTTTGCTTTATTAAAAAAAAAAACAACAAAATTTTGTTTTATTTTTAAAAAGTGCGTGTGTGTGTTTGCCCATGTTAGTGACTACCTGTTCCCTCCATTAAATAACAAAAGCATTATTATTGTAAATAACAACAAGAAAAAAACACAAGCAACAACAACAAACAACATAAATTATATATAATTTCTGTTTTTGATTCTGTTTTATTATTTGTATTTATACTTGTCATTTCGTTGTGCAAGCCGAAACTAACAAACAAAACAAAATTAAAAAGCAACAATAATAACTACAACAACAACAATCAAAGACAACAAAATCCATCAAAAAGTAATAAAACAACAAGTTTTTTCTGCTTCTTTCTACTACTTCTCCCAAAAAAAAAAAAAAAACAACAACAAGATAAATAGTAACGCTCTAATACAGAGTGATTGGACTCTCAAACTAATACTTCATAAATTGTTTTTGTAATTTTCATTATTTACGTGTGTGTGTGTCAGTCATTCTGTCTGTTTCAGAGTTTGTTTAGCTGCTAATAATAATAATGATCATTTTCTCATTTTCAACATCATCATCATTATAAAAAAGTTAGATTATAATAAAAATATAACAAAAAAAGTTCTTGTTAATCATCAAATAACTTGCACTTGCACCTGTTTTAATAAGAAAAATTAAAAAAGAAAAAAAAAAAAAACAGATAAAGAATTTAAAAGAAAAACAAATAGTGAGAAAAATATAATACATAAAGATAAAACACCAAAAATTATTTTTCAACATTAAAAGTACCAGAATTTGGGATTTATTCTCTTAAGCAGATGAAAAAAGAAAACAAACTCCTCATCACAGCATTGTTTGATAATTAGTGTTGCCAACTTTTAAAGCAGATCAGACAATTGGAAAGATCATAAAAGGTAAGAAAAGAAAAGAGTTTTTAATATGTTTTAATAAAAATTTAAGTAATTTCATAGTTTAAGAATAAAACTGAGGAACCTATTAAGGCTTTTGCTGTAAAAATCTATTAAATTTATTAAGAAAGCTGGAACATCTGCAAAAGTTTTCAATCACACCATTCTCGAATTAAAAAGTTCCGGAGGTAAATCCCCTCTAGGTCGTATTCATAAGAGCCATCATAACCACTGCATCATTAATCGAAAAGGACCAATGAATGTCTCCTTCTTACAGCGAACCGCTGCAATCAAATTCCAAGATGAGACCGCACAATATTTCTCTAGACCTTAGGCAAAGACCACAGATAGTTTCTGTCTAGATTATGCTCATAAGAGTCCTTAATATACCGAATAATTAATCGGAGAGATAGAATTAACATCTTCTTCTCATTATGACATTTTACAGGGGATCAACGCAATTAGATTTTAAGCTAAAACCGCGGAATATTTGTATAGACCAGCAGATTTAAGAAAGCTGTGAACAGTTTCTACTGTAGATCACTAAAAGTTCTTCGAATTAAGACATTTCTTATCATGTCGTCCATCGCTGGTAAATAGAGCCACTAGGACCAAGAGTGTCGCAAAACATCTTGTCCTCTTTATGAAAGCGTACAGGGCATCAACGGCAAGTTTTCAGCTTGCCGGAGAATTTACCAGGACCTAAAACAACTTAATTTCCCTATTTGCCAAAGTATTTGCAATGTTATTGCTAGATTAAGCCGGATAATTCTAGTTTTGGTCTAATTTATTCTTAAAATCTTTGTTCAATCTTTAGTTATTCTGGTCTTCATCTATGATTCAGATCTAATTATACGATCAGACAAAGTACAAAAAGTGATGTTATAACAGATCTCATCTTACGTTCGTTGTCTTAAGTTCTGTGGTTGATTAATCCTTAATCGCTAACTTAGAAACTTCATCCCGGTACACTCTTCAAACTTAACTTTTTAGGGACTTTATCGCTAGAATTTCGAGTGTGTTTCAAAACCTCATGTCTGTTTTCCTATAGCTCATGGTTTTGGTCTATTTAATACTTAAAAGTAAATCTATAATCGGCAAGTTTGTAAAGTATCTGAGATCATTGCCTTTACAAATAGGAACTCTTTTCAATCTTGAGTTATTCTGGTATTTATCTTAGATTCAGATCTATTTATACGATCAGTCAAAGTACCAAATATGATGTTATAACAGATCTGATCTTACGTTCGTTGTCTTAAGTAATGCTTTCGAATTACTGGCCATCATTCAATGACTTGAGATCGAGTTTCAAAAATAAAGATTGGAGTTTATTAGTAGTATTTAATTTACCACGCGTTTTATGCTCACAAAAACTTTGTTTTGTCAAAAATAACTTTAAACTTTTCTCTAACCATGACTAATCACCTCTATCGTTTCACATGTGAAACTTAACACCCTTGTTTACCTGCAAAAACATGCCACTTAATTACATTCCTTCAATATAAGATAATATACTGCGTATTTTTTCCGCCCAAAAAATATACACTTGATAATAAAACAACTTTTAATTAAAAATCTTCAGTTGATCTTAAAACATCAATGTCTTAAGAACAAAATCGTTGAAAAAAATGTTTCGTATAGTTTTATACTCGTTGCTTTCAACTCAATTCTTGAGTTGCTTAATTCAGGCAGCCACTTTTCCTGAATGTGCAAGTGAAACTGCGGGGAATTTTATAGCTGTTGCTAGTAATTGTTCCAAGGCTATATATTGTGATGGTGAGGATTCAAGTATAGTGGAGTGTGATTTCAGTAGACCTTACTTTTCAAGCACTGATCAAAATTGCTACACTGAGTCGAGCATATGTGGTGATAGGCCATTTGAAGGGGGAAATGATGCTACTCCGGCTACTCCAGCGATGCCCTCAATTGCCACAACCGGAGCTTCTACGTTAACTACCATTTTAACACCACCCACAATAGTTACCGTAACCTCTACTCCCTCTACAACATCGTCCCCAACATCTACTCTAGCTACCACAGTTGTAACAACACCAACTACAATTGTTATCCCTACCACCTGGCCTCCTATAGTTACCACTTCCAGCACTGGAATCACCTCAACAGCTACCGATCCTTCTATCTCCTTAACTTGTCCGCCTGTAGATGATCCCAGTAGACCGATATTTCTACCACATCCCAAATCTTGTTCACAATATTATTTGTGTTATCATGGTGTAGCCACGATCATGCAATGTCCCAATATGTTACATTTCGATGTAACCCAACAGAGTTGTAATACAGCGGAAAAAGTTAATTGTCAGGTAAAATCCAGTGAAATAAAGATCCATATTCTTAATCTAACATTCTCTTGCATTTAAGATAAGCGCCGTTATACCACGCGATCAGTGTTTGCCTCAAACTGTCGATGTTTATCCTCATGCTACCAATTGCAATTATTATTATTTGTGTAAATATGGCTATTTGATGGTTATGCAGTGTCCCTTTAATATGGGCTGGGATTATGAGAAGAGAGCCTGTGTCGTGAAGTCGAAAGCTAAATGTTATAATGAGGCTTTAGTAATTTAAATTTTAAAATCATTTTTCTTTGGTTGTTAATAAATATTAAGACGTTGTGTCTTTTGTGGACTTTAGTGAGACCATTGGCGATTTTAATTTAATAGAATCGGACATGGATTGTTGATGTTTTTCTTGTATTCGGTCCTTTTAGTTTAGTTCAGTTTAGGATGAAGAATCCAATTTGATTTATGATCACCCGGCAGCTTTCAATGAAAAATCAGGACGTTTAACAGTAGAACTCTACCGGAAGATGGGCTATCGGTCTGAATCTGGTAATCATACCTCGAAAAATTTGGCAATGAGATAACCTTGCCAAAAAACAATGACCTCATATTCTAATAATCTTAGCTTTAGGATATTATTGATTCAGTTTAGGAAAATGAGTCTATTTATCTAAGTCTGGAAATCACACCGCGAAAACTTCGGCAAAGAGGGAACATAACTGCCTTAGATCTTTGGAAAACCAAGATTTTAACACCCCTCTTAATGAAAAGCCAAGACATTTAACAATAGAACTCTACCGGAAGCAGGGTTAGGTCCTTGAAGAGTCAAGACATTTAAATTTAGATTCTCAGTGTTATCAAGCTGAATATAATTAAATCGTAGATACTTTAGCAAGAGTTAGATTTAGTAGTCTAAGGTTCTTAATAGACTAGTTGTAAGACCGAATTTAACTATGGCGATCTAGACCAATATTCCGCGTCCAAACTTGAAATTTGATTGAGGAGATGCGCTGTAAGTTGTCATAATGAGAAGAAGGTATTAGTTCACCCTTTTTGTCATTCGTTGGTCCTAGTTGATAAATTATTCAAGATCTTTTGAGACGACCGTTTAGAGTTTTAAATGGAAAACCCTTAGTAATCAATGACAAATTTTGAAGCTGATAGAAGGCAACTGAGAAGATTGATAATCTTCTTCCTCTTCATACCAATTGAGGTTCTAAATGTTGTATCTCTCCTCCTAGTTTTCAATTAGAAATAGATTTACTTCTCCCAGGAAAATCTGCTGAAGTCCTAACCTAACCTCTCTAACAAACAATGTTAGGTTTCCGAAATTTAATTCAGTCTTTAAATGACTCAATTTAGGAACTGCGTGGCAAGAAGGTATGGTTTTCTTTAAGCCAGTTGGTTGGTATTCCAAAATCGAGAGATTTATGTATCACAAAAAAGCCTCTCAAAAGAGACTAAATGGTTTTCTGTAATCATCGGTCCGTTTTTACTTAATCGTATATAAAGATTGGAGGTTTTGAAATAAGTAATAAGTTTTTTTTCTTTAACTTCACATTTATTTCTTACAAAAACTAAAATGTATTCTTACGAAATACTAACTTCAAATCCTTAATACAAAGAGCAACCTTACGCCATTTGCAACGACTGCTCTCCACATCGAAGTACTGATAAAAGGGACATTGCTGTAAAATAGCATGACCCTTAACGCAATATATAAAGAAATCACAACGTTGCATATGTGGAAATATATGTTGACCATACACAGGACATACAATGCCATTAGCATTGCCTATGGAAGGGGATTCTGTAGGTGCCACGGGTACAGGCATATTACCATCTTCTTTATGACACTTAGCATTGCTAGGTAAATCACATTTGCCAATACGGGAATTCCATTGTAAATCGGTGCTGCATTCCTGCAACAAAGCCTGGCCATAGTAACACATATAATATTGATGACAACTGGAGGGATGAGCCACAAAAATCAAAGCATCTGCACTTGGCTGTTGGGTATAAAGATTTAAACAATAATCCACTACAGATGCTATAGGTGATACAGTGGTAGTGACTTGAGTTGTTGCAGGAGGAGGAGCCAAGGTGGTGGTTGCTTCACATCTAACATTGGTTTGGATATCGCAAATTTTACTGACCGGATTGAAAAGCATATTCGGGGGACAACTGGCTGGCACCGCTTCACCGTTTAAACCGCATAAATAAAACTTTTTGCAATCCAAAGGATTTGCTACAAACTCTCCCATGGCATGATTTAAACAAACATTATTTTGACCCTCACTCGCCGTTATGGCTAATAATAGTATTAGCAAAGCTAGAAAACAAAGCGTAAACAAAATTATTTAATTAATTATTGAAACTACTAATTCCATAACATTTACCTTTACTAAAGTATTCTTTTAAAACATCCATTTACTAAAAATTTTTCAAAAATTGCTTCCTAAATGTTTCACTACGTCTCAACTACTGCTCATTAGCATTTAATTTTCCATTTAAAAAGCTTGTTTATGCTATCATCAGCGCCTACCAATTTTCGTTTGTTTTATCTTAAAAAAAAAAACAAAATTTTAAGATAAAACTCTTATTTGTCTTATTGCTTTTTTACATAATTATCTTCATATATTCGTACGTTCATTAACACGATCAACTGTATTAAAATATCTTAATTACTTTTTGTTTTGCAAATTATTGTTTATAAGATTCTGCTAGGAATTTCTATAACCATGACCTCATTTTGATAATTTGAATGGGAAATAGCGGGAATTAATGAACCTAAGACTCTAGTATAGTCTGATGTAGTCTCTACCGACTGATCAGTCATTAGTAGAGCGACTAGATGAGTTCTGGTGTTGAGACAAGATCGCTCTCTAATATAGAGACTTGATCAGAGTATAATAGAGACTGGATTTCTCTCTAGTACAGAGACTAGATCATTCTATAGTATAGAGATTAAATCAATCCATAGTATAGAGAAGGGATCAGTCTGTAGTATAGAGACTACATCAGTCTCTAGTAAGGAGGCTAGACCAGTATCTAGTATAGATACCAGATCTCTGGTATAGAGACTAGATCTAGTAGTAGATAAACTACATAATTTTCTCTACTATAGTCTCTACAATAGATACTAGATCAGTCTAATTTCTGGTTCGGAGTCTGGTCTAGCCTCTAGTACAGAGGCTGGTTAAGTCTCTAGTTTGGAGTTTATTTAGTGTGTAGAACATAATCTGAACTAATAACTAGTTAAGAGTACAATCTCTAGTACAGAGTATAGTCCATTCTATGCAATATAGACTAGTCTAATTTCCAATACGAACTTCCTCACATTAAGATTCATTCTAAAATAAAATCACTCTTGTTTTGTTTGACAAATTATATAAAATATACTTTATTTTATCTAAAATCTATTAGAAGATCTATAACATTTAGCCTGAGATCTAAGGACACAAGTTCTCTTCTCATAATGCCAACCCATATTCAGAGGACATTGCATTACTTTCAGATAACCCAATAAACATTGGTAATAATAATTACAGTTGATCGGATGAGGATAATAATCGATGGTATGTGATAAACACTGTTCTCTAGGGGATACAACATCCATCATCTAAATTAAAGATGATTATTAAAAAAACTTTTAAAAAATTCAAGGTTGCAACTTACTTGACATTTAACCTTTTCCGGATAATCACATTTCTGTTGGCGGGCATCGAAATGCAACATATTGGAACAATGCATGGGCAAACGTTCACCATGATAGCATAAAAAGTATTCTGTGCAGGATTTGGGATGTGGTAGAAATATGGCTTTATTGGGATTGTCAACAGCTGGGCAGGAGGAAGGCAATATAGGAGTTATAAAGGTGGGAGTGGTAATGATTTGAGCTGCTGTAGAAGCTAAGGATGTAGTAGAGGTTGGAACAATAACTGAGGTTGATGATGTAGTAGTAGTAGTTGAACTAGCAGTAGTTGTTGAAGCTTCAACTGAAACACTTGAGGTTGGTTGCGTTGGAGCATCTGTGGTATCCTCTGTTAACTCACCACCTTCTCCCGACTCGAATTCCCCATTAGGAAATGGTCTATCGCCACAAACATTTCTATCCGTATCACATGTTTGTTCCTCAATCGAAAAGTAAGGACTGTCTTCGGGACATGAATCTCGAAAAGAATCTTCTCCATGACAAAACATATAATACGAACAATCCTCTTGTACAGCTATATAAGATTGTTCTTCTCCATCGCATTCCTCAAAATAATCACCATTAACTGTAGTCCATAAACCAACTATAAGTAATATTAAACCGTAATATTTGTGTGACATTCTGAAAGCTAAAAAGAAGTTCTGCAATTGTTAAAAGTTCCTAACTAACTGAAAATTTGAAAGACGTCAACAGAATCTTATTAAATACCTTATATGTTTCTTTGTTCTTCTGCTTCTTCTTTTTTCTTATTTATTCTTATCAGAAAGGAAATATTAATTTATTCATACAAGATCTATGGTGTAGTTCTTCTTTTAGGGTAATTTACCTATTTGACTTGTTATCTTCTTTTTTTTCTGGGTGTTTCATACAAAAGTTAAATTTTATTGGTACAATATTTTTCTTTTTTTTCGATTGTTAATTATCGATATTTCAGTCAATGGGATCATCATATCAAGAACCTTAAACAAATGAATCATAATTTGACCCTGAAATTCAAAATTTATATGCATTTCATGCAGGAAATAGAGGTGTGTTATAGTAAAAGTTTGTTATTGCCGAATGATCGACTAGATTTGACACTACACACCTCTATATAAAAGACTAGATCAGACTCTAGAATATAAACTAGATCAGTCTCTACTACTGAGATTGATCTCAGCCTCTACTATAGAGACTAGATCAGTCTCTACTATAGAGACTAGATCAGTCTCTACTATAGAGACTAGATCAGTCTCCACTATAGAGACTTGATCAGTCTCCACTATAGAGACTAGGTCAGTCTCTACTTTAGAGTCTAGATCTATAGAAAAGACTAGATCAGACTCTAGAATATAAACTAGATCAGTGTCTAGTACTGAAACTGATCTCAGCCTTTACTATAGAGACTAGATCAGTCTCTAATATAGAGACTTGATCAGTCTCTACTATAGAGACTAGATCAGTCTCTACTATAGAGACTAGATCAGTCTCCACTATAGAGACTAGATCAGTCTCCACTATAGAGACTAGATCAGTCTCTACTTTAGAGACTAGATCAGTCTCTACTTTAGAGACTAGATCAGTTTCTACTATAGAGACTATATCAGTCTACACTATAGAGACCAGATCAGCCTCTACTATAGAGACCAGATCAGTCTCTACTACATATAGAGACTAGATCAGTCTCTACTATAGAGACCAGATCAGTCTCTACTATAAAGACCAGATCAGTCTCTACTATAGAGTCCAGATCAGTCTCTACTATAGAGACCAGATCAGTCTCTACTATAGAGACTAGTTCAGTCTCTACTATATAGACTAGATCAGTCTCTACTATAGGGACTAGATCAGTCTCTAAGAAAGATACTATATTAGTCTCTAGGACAGAGACTAGACTAGTCTCTAGTATAGAGACCAGATCAGTCTCTACTATAGAGACTATATCAATCTCTACTATAGAGACTAGATCAATCTCTACTATAGAGACTAGATCAATCTCTACTATAGAGACTAGATCAGTCTCTACTATAGAGACTAGATCAGTCTCTACTATAGAGACTAGATCAGTCTCTACTATAGAGACTAGATCAGTATCTACTATAGAGGCTCTACTTTAGAGACTAGATTAGATTCTATGACAGAGACTAGATTAGTCTCTAAGAGAGAGACTATGTTAGTCTCTAGGACAGAATATCTAGTATATAGATTAGACCCTAATCAGTCTTTAGTCTTTAGGTCAGTATAGATACTATAGATTACTTTAAACTCTAGTATCAAAACTATTTCTGTCTCCAGTATAGAGGCCGCAAAAAATAGAGAGACTTCACTAGTCTCTAGTAGAGACTAAAGTCTACTACTAAGACTTTTCTGGCTTCTTTTATAGAGACTTCTCTAGTCTAGAATATTTCTCTAGTATAGAGTCGTCACTGTCTTTATTATGGAGAATTATCTAGTCTTTAGTATGGAAACTTCTTTAGTATAGAGATTTCTCTAGACTTTAGCATAGCGATTACTCTAGAGACTAGAGAAAATTCTCTAGTTTATAGTATAGTGATATCTTTAGCCTCTTGTATACCGATTATTTACTCTAGTCTATTCAATAGTTTTTAGTATGGAAAATTCTCTAGTCTCTAGTATGGAGAATTCTCTAGTCTCTAGTATGTAGACTTCTCTAGTCTCTAGTATGGAGACCTCTCTAGTGTATAGACCTCTCCCTCTTTCGAATATAGAGACTACTCTAATCTTGTGTGTGTAGATTACTCTAAAGTCTAGTAAACTCTATTACAACTCTGACCTTTTCTTCACTTTTAAATCACCAAATAAATATTAATGTTACAATTTACCTTGACTTAAATTTTCAGTTAATTATTACAACACACACACATACAATTATTATTGAAAAAGATTGTCTTTTTGCACACATTTGCACAAAAGTTTTAGGTACCAAAGACAAACCAAATAATTGTCACAGAACATGACAAATGGCCAACATAAAAACTAGTGCGAAATGAACACACCACATGTAAGACAAGCCAGCAAACACAAGGGGGAAAATTATGTTTGAAAAAGATTAAGCACGTTTGACATTTATCAAATGTTTGTGGTAATTTTTCTCTCTTTAAAGGGAATTTGTAATAAGATCTTTAGTGTGGCTAAGATGCATACTAAAAAGGGAATTTCATAAAATCTATTTTAAAATATTTCTGATAATTTTTTATAAATCAGGAAATGTTTTTATACATTTCCTATACCAGAGATCGAATTTCTTAATGCCTATAAGGGTTTTATTAATACAAATCTAATAAACACACGTTTTTTTTATAAAATTTTTCTTTTACCATTATCTACGTGTTTTTTTTTTATAGAAATAAACAATTGTGGTCACATGTTGTATTTAATTTAAATACGGTATTATAAACTATTGTTAAAATTACACACATATTTCTATTAACAGCTGATGTTTCATTGAAATGATTAATTGTTTTCACTATTCATTAAGTGTCATTAATAAATCTCCAGCATTTAATTTAATCTCAAGACAATTGTCATGACTTTCAACATAATTGTTTAAATATTTTTATTTTTTTTTACTTATAATTTTAAACAATTTGATTTTATTGACCTTCTTTAAAATTGACTTCCTTTATTTTTATAACAGAAGTTTGTTTTTAATGAAAGTTAGTTTTTTTTTTTTTTGGTTAACATCTTTGGTTGCAGTTCCTCTGCCTTAGACCAACCAACATTATTTTCAATAAAACCCACCAAGCCACAAAAGATATTTTAATGTCTGCTGTGTATTACCAACTTTTAGTGTTTGCTATTTTTTCTACTTTTTTTGCAATTTGTGCTTTTTTCGTTAAGACTGTGGTGGTTTTCAAATGGCATGGTTGACGATATCTCCAAGTGGTACTGTAAGTCAGCCAGTCAGTCATAGTGCTGGCGTATAACAAATAAAATTATATTGTTATTGCCAACCATTTAGTTTTGCAAAACTAATCTAAAGTATTTTTTGTTAGTTTTTCTTACTTTTATGACTTTAATTTAAGATCATTAGGGTAGATATTTTAATGAAGCATTGAAAAGTAATGTCAATAACATTTTAGCCCAAAAGTAATTAATTGGAAACTAAATTGGAGTATTTTCAGTCTAAATTTAAGGGCCTTTCATAATTCTTCTTAATTCCAATAAGCAATATATATGGTAGTAAACAGTCTAGTCTAGACCGTAGCATATGGTATAGTCTCAAGTATAGATACTATTCTAGTATAAGATCTGGTGTTTAGGATAAAGCCTAGACTAAAGAATATTCTTTATTCTCTAGTATAGAACCTAGTCTATTCTCTGGTGAAGAGAATCTACTCTAGTCTCAACTATAGTGACAACTCGAGTGTTTCCACAAAAATTGATCGAGTCTTTATTCTACAGACTGATCGAGTCTCTATACTACAGGCTAATCATATACTTAAGACGGACCGAGTCTTTATACTAGAGACTGATCTAGTCTCTATTTTATCTACTTAATATTGATTGATCTATAGTCTCTATACTAGAAAAAGACTAGACCATAGTAGTCTCTATGTTAGAGTCTAAATTAGTCTCAATACTGGAGGCTACATTAGTCTCTGCACTACAGACAAGAGTACACTCTATTCTAGAGACTACTGTGTTCCCTTTATACTAGAGTTAGAGTAGTATATACTAGAGCTTAGTGTTTTTTTTTTCTATACCAGATACTAGAGATTAGAGTAGTACCTATACTAGAGATTAGAGTAGTGTCTGTACTAGAGACTAGAGTAGTCTCTATATTAGAGACTAGAGTAGTCTCTATACTAGAGACTAGAGTAGTCTCTATACTAGAGACTAGAGTAGTCTCCATACTGGAGACTAGAGTAGTCTATACAAGAGACTATAGTAGTCTCTATGCTAGAGACTAGAGTAGTCTCTATACAAGAGACTATAGTAGTCTCTATACTAGAAACTAGAGTAGTCTCTATACTAGATATTAGAGTAGTCTCTATACTAGAGACTAGAGTAGTCTCTATACTAGAGTAGTCTCTTTACTAGAGACTAGAGTAGTCTATATACTAGAGACTAGAGAAGTCTCTATACTAGAGACTAGAATAGTCTCTATACTAGCGACTAGAGTAGTCTATATACTAGAGACTAAAGAAGTCTCTATACTAGAGACTAGAGTAATCTCTATACTAGAGACTATAGTAGTCTCTATACTAGAGACTAGAGTAGTCTCTATACTAGAGACTATAGTAGTCTCTATACTAGAGACTAGTGTAGTGTCTATACTACAGACTAGAGTAGTCCATATACTAGAGACTAGAGTAGTCTCTATACTAGAGACTAGAGTAGTCTCTATACTAGAGACTAGAGTGGTCTCTATACTAGAGACTAGAGTAGTCTCTATACTAGAGACTAGAGTAGTCTCTATACTACAGACTAGAGTAGTCTCTATACTAGAGACTAGAGTAGTCTCTATACTAGAGACTAGAGTAGTCTCTATAATAGAGACTAGAATAGTCTCTATACTAGAGACTAGAGTAGTCTATATACTAGAGACTAGAGTAGTCTATATACTAGAGACTAGAGTAGTCTTTATACTAGAGACTAGAGTGGACTCTATACTAGAGACTAGAGTAGTCTCTATACTAGAGACTAGAGTGGTCTCTATACTAGAGGCTAGAGTGGTCTCTCTGCTACAGACTAGAGTAATCTCTATACTAAAGACTAGAGTAGTCTCTATACTAGAGACTAGAGTAGTCTCTATACTAGAGACTAGAGTAGTCTCTATACTAGAGACTAGAGTAGTCTCCATACTAGAGACTAGAGTAATCTCTATACCTGAGACTAGAGTAGTCTCTATACTAGAGACTAGAGTAGTATCTATACTAGAGACTAGAGTAGTCTCTATACTAGAGACTAGAGTCTCTATACTGGAGACAAATGTGTAGTCTCTGTACTAGTGGTGGTAGTCTCTATATTAGAGACTAGCGTCTAGTCTGTTTACTAGACTACACGAGTCTCCAGCATGGAGTCTAAACAAAAGTTTCTATAATAGAGATTAGTGTGTATTCTCTGCACAAGCTATTAGTGCGTAGTCTCTATACTAGATACTAGTATGTAGTCTTTGTACTGGAGACTACTGTCTCTAAAGTTGTTGAACTTTTAGGCTTTAGTCTTTGTTCACGATTCGATTAATTTTCTTTTTAATTTAAAACAGCTGTTTTTTTATTATTTAAATTATTTATAATTTATTTTTATTTGTTTATTCTTTGTTTTTATTATTCTCTAAAGTTCAAAGTCACCAGTAAAATATTTTTATTTGTATATAAAGCAACCATTTAGTGATCGATCAATATGTTTTAATTTAATTGCATTTAATCTTACTATATGCTGCCCAGACTACATATGATGCAATCGAAAACTATTAGAGAAAAAATCATAAAATTTTCCTTTCCAACCAAAAAAGATTTTGTACTAAAAGTAAAAAGTAGACAAAAAAGATTTGTGTCAAAACTTTTTATGGGTTAGAATAAAAAAATCTCTTTTTAAATGGTTATTTATAGCCAACTAAAAATTAAAAAAGACAGGAAATTTTCTAAAATGTTGCATATTTTATACTTTTTGACTGCAAACTAAAATGTGTGTGTTTTTTTGAGGGGAAAATATATATTGTGTAAATATAAGAAACATTTAGTGATAAATAAAGTGAATAAGTGGGAGTGTGTGAGAAATATTGGTGAAGAATAAACATCTGGTCACTGAAATGTTTGAAAATTTAAGGCTGTCCTTTTTCTTTCCCTGTCTATTTTTATCACTTAGTAGTTTACAACACTTTAATATATATAGAGAGAGTGAGAAAATCATTCTAAAGCTGGGATAGGCAATGAACTTGAACTCATTTTTAGCTTTAAACCAGTGATATGAAAAGAGCTCTCATAATTGCTCATTACAAAGAGAAACAATGAGCGTGTTCTCATTTATAACTCTAAAATAGTGATGAACAAAGAGCTCTCTATGCTCTTTGCCTACAGCTTGAACTCATTTTAAGCATTAAATCAGTGATGAGCAAAAAGCTCTCTTATATACATTCTTGCCTTCAAATGAATGTAAGTTTATGTATTTGTCACCCTCTTTAAACTTTTAAAAATTTCTTTGCAATTTTGAACTGAAAATCTAATGATTTGTTTCCTTTTTATACCATTAATTGACATTTGACCTATTTATTCTTGAACATACAGGTTTCCACACCCCCTCTGCACATAACTCACGTACAAACACACCTTTATTTTTTTTTATTTTAAACTAAAAAAATCCAGTTATCTTTGAAAAACCATTACAAGTCAATCAAAATCAATAAAAAAAAACTAGACTTGCAACATTTCTCAAACGATACACTCAAAAAATTGTTAACAGTAAAACGTTGAAGATTTTCTTATTTTTTTAAATTCCTAGGAACACTTTTTCTACTCCTCCTTACACATAAATTGCTATAATTTAAAGACATAAGACTTCATCATTCTTACTAAAAAAAAAAAATATGTAGATCTCTCCCCACACAAAATCAACCAGAAACTGATGTGATTCCTCCATACTCTCCAAACAACTCTGTAATGAAATGTAAGCTAAAAATAAAATTTAGTGTGCCATAGCCAGCCACACATCATCATAAGGGGTTTCGTTTTTTTGCGCTAAAACTATTTCTTTTTAAAAATATAAAATTTATTGGAAAAGCAAAAAAACAAAAAGCCAAAGAAACGAAAATTACTGTGATAATTTCTTTAAAGCAATTTACAAGTTTGTATTGTGACAGTTTTTCTTTTTTTCGTGACTTTTATATGGAAAATAAACAAAAAAAAATATTGAAAATGTTTTTTTTTACTGCCAAATAATGAGTCTTTACAAATTTGTAAGAGTGTGTTAAAAAAAGACAATATAATTTATGGACATGGAGAACAACTACAAAAAACTTAAAGGCTAATTTGTGTGAGGAAACATTTTAACCGAAAGTAATTTATGAGTTTTTTTACTTTTAAATCCGAAAAATAAGGAATTTCCTTTAACAAAACACAAAGAACAAATTTAAATGTTAAACTTACTTCCACTTACTTCTACGGCGTTACAATTTTTACCGCCCGCCTAAAAACGTTGGAAAACCATGCCTACTTAGTTAAATTTATGTTTATTTTTAAGAGAAAAAGATATGGAAACAAAAAAAAAAAAAAAAGACTAGACTATAGACTAGACTATAGACTAGACTATAGACTAGACTATACACTAGACTATAGACTAAGCTATAGACTAGACTATAGACTGGACTATAGACTGGACTATAGACTAGACTATAGAGACCATAGACTAGACTATAGACTTGACTATAGACTAGACTATAGACTAGACTATAGACTAGACTATAGACTTGACTATAGACTAGACTATAGACTAGACTATATACTAGACTATAGACTAGACTATAGAGACCATAGACTAGACTATAGACTAGACTATAGACTAGACTATAGACTAGACACTAGACTAGACTATAGATTAGACTATAGACTAGACTATAGACTAGACTATAGACTAGACTATAGACTAGACTATAGACTAGACTATAGACTAGACTATAGACTAGACTATAGACTAGACTATAGACTAGACTACAGACTAGACTATAGACTAGACTATAGACTAGACTACAGACTAGACTATAGACTAGACTATAGACTAGACTATAGACTAGACTATAGACTAGACTATAGACTAGACTATAGACTAGACTATAGACTAGACTATAGACTAGACTATAGACTAGACTATAGACTAGACTATAGACTAGACTATAGACTAGACTATAGACTAGACTATAGACTAGACTATAGACTAGACTATAGACTAGACTATAGACTAGACTATAGACTAGACTACAGACTAGACTATAGACTAGACTATAGACTAGACTATAGACTAGACTATAGACTAGACTATAGACTAGACTAGACTATAGACTAGACTATAGACTAGACTATAGACTAGACTATAGACTAGACTATAGACTAGACTATAGACTAGACTATAGACTAGACTATAGACTAGACTATAGACTAGACTATAGACTAGACTAGACTAGACTATAGACTAGACTAGACTAGACTATAGACTATACTATAGACTAGACTATAGACTAAAACATAGATTAGACTGTAGACTAGACTATAGACTACACTATAGGCTACACTATAGACTACACTATAGATTACACTATAGGCTACACTATAGACTACACTATAGACTACACTATATGCTACACTATAGACTAGACTATAAACTAGACTTTAGATTCGACTATAGTTTAGTAGCTTCTTGTTTTTCTTCAAAGCTTTTTTGTAAAGAGCTTCTATCTCTATCTGCTATCATCAACAAATCTTTGCAATATGCTTTGTTTTTTCCTTAGTGATGGCTATATAAAGGTTTGCAGACATTTGTCTTTTGATTATTTTTTTTTTCTCGAACTAAGTTCTAAGTGTCCTAAACCGGATATTGATTATTATTTTATGCTTTAAAAGACAGCAAACAATCCCTTCTTTTTTAGATATTTTGCAACTACCTGACTGATTATTATTATTTCTAGCTCAAGTACTTCCATATTGCTAAACTAAGACCAGCCAGCAACTCTCAAATTTTGTGTACTTCCACTTAAACTAAAAAACACTTGAGAGTTTCCAACTCAAGTGTTTCCATAAGATGTAAAGCATGTTTACACACTCTTTCTTTTAAAATAATGTTCTGCTTACAAGCGGTATTCTTTAGTTCTTACTATCTTCCGCAAAAATTCTGCCTAAATGCACAATTTATGAATGAAATGTAATTTGATGCTTTAATGCAGCTGGCTGGCATGGCAAACTCTAGTAACACTTAAGTAATTGCATAATTTAGTTTACAAGTAGTTTCAAATTTAAAAAAAAAAAACTTGAGAGATTTTTTTGAAAACATAAAGATTATTTTAATTTTGAAAAGAAACATAAGTTTGCCGGTAATAAGATATTTTTGTGGAAATTAAAAACAAAATAACCTTGTTTTATTATTTTAAATTACCTACCATCTTTTAACACTTTTTCTTTTAATTTCTAATTAAAACTTCTCTTTTAGCTAAATATCAGTTTAAGTTCCCTAAAGGGCCTCAATTTAGTTTGTTTAAATCTGTTTTCCTTTTTCACAAATCCCTTATTTGTCTTCATACAACTTAATTATTTTTATTTTAGTTGTTTGTGTTTTTAATTACTTGTAGATAAATACTCCTACTTACTTTAATTATTATTTTGTTTATTTTTCCCTTTTGTAATTTTATTAAATCTCTCGAGTATCTTGTCATAAACATGTTGACAACTGTTGCTGTATTTATTTTTAGTGATTTTAGGGGTGTATTTTATTGGAATTTACTTTGTCAACAAATTAATATACAAGAATTTTAATATAAGGGGCGTCGTAAATACTATTTTACACGATTATTTTATTAAAATCTATAAATTCGAAAGACGAGTTTATAGTCCTGATTATAGTCTGTTCTATAGTCCAGATTATGGTCCATACTAAAGTAACCACAATAGTACATTCTATAATCTAGTCTACAGTCCAGATTATAAGCTAGTATGTATAGTCTTTAGTCCAGAATATACTTTATTCTAGACTTAGATCAGTCACACAATGCTCTAGTCTAGTCTATACCCCAGATTATATTTTAGTCTATAGTCTAGGCTATAGTCTAGTCTATACCCCAGATTAAATTTTAGTCTATAGTCTAGTCTATAGTCTAGTCTATAGTCCAGGATATAGTCTAGTCTGTAGTCCAGACTACAGTCTAGCCTATAGTTCAGACTATAGTCTAGCGTATAGTTCAGACTTTAGTAGTGTATAGTCTAGTCTATAGTCTAGTCTATTGTCTAGTCTATTGTCTAGTCTGTAGTGTAGTCTATAGTCTAGTCTATAGTCTAGTCTATAGTCTAGTCTATAGTCTAGTCTATAGTCTAGTCTTTAGTCTAGTCTATAGTCTAGTCTATAGTCTAGTCTATAGTCTAGTCTATAGTCTAGTCTATAGTCTAGTCTATAGTCTAGTCTATAGTCTAGTCTATAGTCTAGTCTATAGTCTAGTCTATAGTCTAGTCTATAGTCTAGTCTATAGTCTAGTCTATAGTCTAGTCTATAGTCTAGTCTATAGTCTAGTCTATAGTCTAGTCTATAGTCTAGTCTATAGTCTAGTCTATAGTCTAGTCTATAGTCTAGTCTATAGTCTAGTCTATAGTCTAGTCTATAGTCTAGTCTATAGTCTAGTCTATAGTCTAGTCTATAGTCTAGTCTATAGTCTAGTCTATAGTCTAGTCTATAGTCTAGTCTATAGTCTAGTCTATAGTCTAGTCTATAGTCTAGTCTATAGTCTAGTCTATAGTATAGTCTATAGTCTAGTCTATAGTCTAGTCTATAGTCTAGTCTATAGTATAGTCTATAGTCTAGTCTATAGTCTAGTCTATAGTATAGTCTATAGTCTAGCCTATAGTCTAGTCTATAGTATAGTCTATAGTCTAGTCTATAATCTAGTCAATAGTCTAGTCTATAGTCTAGTCTATAGTCTAGTCTATAGTCTAGTCTATAGTCTAGTCTAGTCTATAGTCTAGTCTATAGTCTAGTCTATAGTCTAGTCTATAGTCTAGTCTATAGTCTAGTCTATAGTCTAGTCTATAGTCTAGTCTATAGTCCAGACTATACTTCAGTCTAGTCTAGTCTAGACTATAGACTAGACTATTGACTATAGTCTAGTCTATAGACCAGACTATACTTCAGTCTAGTCTTTAGTCCAGACTATGCTTTAGTTTAGTCTTTAGTCTAGACTATAGTTAAATATATAGTCTAAACTATAGTTTAGTCTACAATCCAGACTGTAGTCCACAACACAGTGAATAGTCTATACTGTATTCTGTAGACCAAACTAGAATCTAGTCTATAGACTATTCTGTAGATCCGACTATGGATCTGCTTGCGTATATACTATAATTTAGACTATATTGTAGTGTATAATCCAGATTACAGACTATAGTCTTGTCTATAGTTGGAACTCTTGACCAGACAACTTTCTATATTCCAGACTATTGTTCAGATTAAAGTATAGTCTATAATAAAACTATACTCTAGTTTTTTTTTTTTATCGAACTACTGTCTAGTGTAAAGTCTATACTATATAGTCTTGCTTTTAGTCCAAATTAAAAACTTAATTAAATAAAATCATTATTAACTTTTAAAAACACAAACAAGAAATTTTGTTTTTCTATTATTATTTAAAAAAATAATTTTATCCATTTTCAAATTATGCAATTATGTGCTCAAAACGTAATTTTCCTAAAAACAAAAATAAAACAATATAAAAATAATAATAAAAAACTAACCATAATAATAACAAACAGAAAAAAAAATAAATTGAAAACAATTGATATTTAAAAATGCATTTAAAACGTGAGAATTTATGAAATTATTGCAATTATTATTATTATTGTTAGGTTTTTTGTTTTGCTATTTTTCACAAGCCACTATAATACATTTTTTTTCGTACTTCAGCGCAATATCTTCTTTGCTCTATAATCGAAAAAAATCGTGAGTATTCATTCATATTCAACAGTTATAAAAAAAACTCTCACAAGCATTTGAATTACATGTGAGTGTAAGTTTTATTATAAAAATGGCGTACTTACATACATATGTAAGTAATTGCACTAACACTCATGTTAAAAACATAATCCGTTAACTTGTGTGTAATTTCTTTTTCTTCTGCTATTTTTATAGTTTTCTTTTAAGACCAGGCTTTGAAATTTTTTCTTACAAAAAATGTTGCTACATAGTTTTCTTTAAAGTACGTAAAACATTGTAGTAAAAAATTGTTTAATTTTTTTATTTCATTTGTTGTAAATTTGTTACAATTTCTAATGTTTTCTTTAGTTTTTTTTTGTATTTGTTTTACAATTTAATTTTCATCGTAAAGCACACACATCACATACTTTTTCTTATCCATTAATTATGTTTTGTCAGGTAAACGGATTCATAAACGGATTTTTTTCTTTAGCATTTAGAAAATTATAGTTGTTTGAAAACTAAAAAAAAATAATTAATTAATTATTTGAACATGTTAATGTATTACACTTAAGTAGGTTTCTTTGAAAATTTTCGTTAAAAAATAAATCAATTTATTTGTTTAAACTTTAAATAGTTTCTCCATCCTATTTAAAAGAAACATAAGATTCATATAAAAGTCACTATAAACTAGACTATAGTATAGTCTTTAAGACAGACTATAGTTTAGTCTATAGTCTAGACTATAGGCCAGACTACAGTCTACTATATTAGCCAGATAATAGTCTATAGAACAGACTATTATCTAAACTATAGGCCAGACTATAGTATAGTCTATAGGCCAGACTATAGTCTAGTCTATAGGCCAGACTGTAGTCTAGTCTATAGGCCAGACTTTAGTCTAGTCTATAGGCCAGACTATATACTTATCTATAGGCCAGACTTCAGTCTAGTCTATAGGCCAGACTTCAGTCTAGTCTATAGGCCAGACTTCAGTCTAGTCTATAGGCCAGACTTCAGTCTAGTCTATATGCCAGACTATAGTCTAGTCTATAGGCCAGACTATAGTCTAGTCTATAGGCCAGACTATAGTCTAGTCTATAGGCCAGACTATAGTCTAGTCTATAGGCCAGACTATAGTCTAGTCTATAGGCCAGACTATAGTCTAGTCTATAGGCCAGACTATAGTCTAGTCTATAGGCCAGACTATAGTCTAGTCTATAGGCCAGACTATTGTCTAGTCTATAGGCCAGACTATTGTCTAGTCTATAGGCCAGACTATAGTCTAGTCTATAAGCCAGACTATAGTCTAGTCTATAAGCCAGACTATAGTCTAGTCTATAAGCCAGACTATAGTCTAGTCTATAAGCCAGACTATATTCTAGTCTATAAGCCAGACTATAGTCTAGTCTATAAGCCAGACTATAGTCTAGTCTATAGGCCAGACTATATTCTATTCTATAGGCCAAACTATAGTCTATAGGCCAGACTATAGTCTAGTCTATAGGCCAGACTATAGTCTAGTCTATAAGCCAGACTATAGCCAAGTCTATAGGCCAGACTATAGACTAGTCTATATGCCAGACTATAGTCTAGTCTATAGGCCAGACTATAGTCTAGTCTATAGGTCAGACTATAGTCAAGTCTATAGGCCAGACTATAGTCAAGTCTATAGGCCAGACTATAGTCAAGTCTATAGGCCAGACTATAGTCTGTTCTATAGGCCAGACTATAGTCTGTTCTATAGGCCAGACTATAGTCTATTCTATAGGCCAGACTATAGTCTGTTCTATAGGCCAGACTATAGTCTAGTCTATAGGCCAGACTATAGTCTAGTCTATAGGCCAGACTATAGTCTAGTCTATAGGCCAGACTATAGTCTAATCTATAGGCCAGACCTAGTCTGTAGGCCAGACTATATTCTAGTTTATAGGCGAGACTATAGTCTAGTCTATAAGCCAGATTGTAGTCTAGTCTATAGGCCAGACTATAGTCTAGTGTATAGGCCAGACTATAGTCTAGTCTATAGGCCAGACTATAGTCTAGTCTATAGGCCAGACTATAGTCTAACCTATAGGCCAAACTATAGTCTATTCTATAGGCCAGACTATAGTCTAGTCTATAGGCCAGACTACAGTCTAGTCTATAGGCCAGACTATAGTCTAGTCTATAGGCCAGACTATAGTCTAGTCTATAAGCCAGACTATAGTCTAATCTATAGGCCAGACTATAGTCTAATCTATAGGCCAGACTATAGTCTAGTCTATAGGCCAGACTATAGTCTAGTCTATAGGCCAGACTATAGTCTAGTCTATAGGCCAGACTATAGTCTAGTCTATAGGCCAGACTATAGTCTAGTCTATAGGCCAGACTATAGTCTAGTCTATAGGCCAGACTATAGTCTAGTCTATAGGCCAGACTATAGTCTAGTCTATAGGCCAGACTATAGTCTAGTCTATAGGCCAGACTATAGTCTAGTCTATAGGCCAGACTATAGTCTAGTCTATAGGCCAGACTATAGTCTAGTCTATAGGCCAGACTATAGTCTAGTCTATAGGCCAGACTATAGTCTAGTCTATAGGCCAGACTATAGTCTAGTCTATAGGCCAGACTATAGTCTAGTCTATAGGCCAGACTCTAGTCTAGTCTATACGCCAGACTATAGTATAGTCTATAGACCAAACTATAGTCTAACCTATAGGCCAGACTTTAGTCTATTCTATAGGCCAGACTATAGTCTATTCTATAGGCCAGACTATAGTCTATTCTATAGGCCAGACTATAGTCTAGTCTATAGGCCAGACTATAGTCTAGTCTATAGGCCAGACTATGGCCTAGTCTATAGGCCAGACTATAGTCTAGTCTATAGGCCAGACTATAGTCTAGTCTATAGGCCAGACTATAGCCTAGTCTATAGGCCAGACTATAGTCTAGTCTATAGGCCAGACTATAGTCTAGTCTATAGGCCAGACTATAGCCTAGTCTATAGGCCAGACTATAGTCTAGTCTATAGGCCAGACTATAGTCTAGTCTATGGACCAGACTATAGTCTAACCTATAGGCCAGACTATAGTCTAGTCTATAGGCCAGACTATAGTCTAGTCTATAGGCCAGACTATAGTCTAGTCTATAGGCCAGACTATAGCCTAGTCTATAGGCCAGACTATAGTCTAGTCTATAGGCCAGACTATAGTCTAGTCTATGGACCAGACTATAGTCTAACCTATAGGCCAGACTATAGTCTAGTCTATAGGCCAGACTATAGTCTAGTCTATAGGCCAGACTATAGTCTAGTCTATAGGCCAGACTATAGTCTAGACTATAGGCCAGACTATAGTATTGTGTTAGGAGAGACAAAAACTATAGTATGACTATAGTCTAGTCACCAGTCTGGACTATAATCTAGTCTAAATTCTGAACTAAAAGTATAATCTGGCCAATAGTCCCGATTCTTGTCTAAAACTTAACACTGCCTAAAGTTGTTATTCTTTATTGTTTGTCATTTTACTCACCACATTTTACAAGTCTTGTTTTAAATATTATTTCTTTGTTTATTAAGTCTTTGTTACTAACAATTTATCGACTGGTTTTAATTGTTGACAATGTTAAGAAATATTTTCTACTTGAAAAGTTTTTAGAAATAAATGTTGTAATGTGTGTTTTTTGTTGTATTTTGTTTTACAATTGTTAGTAAGAAGAGTAAAGTAAAAAAATTGAAAGTGTTTTTCAAAGTAAAATTTCATTGATTTCTTTTTCAAAATTGGGTTTATAAATCTGTTTAACAAGTAGGCGAGTAAAAGTAGATAAATAAAATATTTAGAAAGCGTAAAATATGTATGTAATGTGATGTTTTGTTATTGTTGATGGTTAATAAGATTTAATAAATTGAGAAAATTTTTCGATATAAAAAATTTTTTTATAAAAAGTTTTCTTTAAAGATTTTTTACCAATTTTTTCCTATTATATTTTTTCCAATTGAGGATTATTTTTCAAGGTTTCCTTACATAATTGAGTCTAACATAGTTATAGGCCAAGTTCTCTCTTATTAGCACTCATGCTTTTTTGCTGTTGTGTTTAAGTTACACTCGCATTATTAAGAGGGAGAGAGAGAGGCGTTACGTTGGTGTACTTTTAAGCCAGCCATTTTTAATAAGGGATCTTTACAGATTGAATAATAATGCCTCAGACAGGTTTTTCCTTAAAATTAAGTTGTTTTTGTTTGCACAATTTTGGTCCATTTCTCTGCTGATTGCTGAAACAATCTCAAAATTTCCTATTATCACTCTAACACTTAAGCAAATATTTCAAAAAATAGATTTTATCTTTAATTTTCTTTTAAAATTTGCACTTGAAATTTAATATTTTTGTGTTTGTAGGCAACATGTGCAAGATTTATCAATTAACAAAATCTGCTCTAAGAAAAAAAACCCAAAATTTTCATTATTAGTTCTAACAACACATGTTATCAATAGGGCGTTAATACTAGAGCCTTCAAACGAAAACAAACTAGAAAAAACATCAGGTAGTTTAGGAATAAAACAAAGAAATATGTTGTCCGTCCGTCGTAGGTAATATGTTCCTCTAACTGTAAATGTTTTGTAAAACACAGGTTCTTAAGATTTCTTAAGAATATTAAACAATTAAAGAAATCTTTGAAAAATGTTTAAGTACTTTTGAAATGTACATATTTTATATTAAAATTATATTCAAGTCTAATAAACCACATGTTGCAGACACTCGACAATTATTATTACTTATTACCATTAACTATTACTACAACTTCTAAGAGTCTAAGAGGGTATAGGCGAATAAGCCAGCTATATAGCCACCATATTCATTAAAAAAAAACTTGCATAATCTATTCATAATGTATAGAAAAAAATACAGAAAAATTTAAATACTTCTCTTTACTTGCTTGGCATACATAATAATCAATCATAGTCAATAATGTTTGGCTTTATATGAGTTTAAAAAAAAACACACACACTCTTAATTTTTTTTTATTAAATTATGAAATTCACGTCTTTTTAGCTTGGCTGGCAATAAATGGAAAATGTGTTTTTTTTCATACGCCGGCCATAGACCGACCACCTGAAGTCATATTTTTATGGCTAAATATAATGATTTAAGAATTATATGTTTTTTTCCAATATTTTGTTTTAAAGTTTGTTTACTAATTAAAGAGGTCATTGATATTTTCATAAAAATAACTATTACGTGTAAGAAATTAATGGTTAAAAGAAAAGGAAAACAAAGACTTTCGGCTGATCTATAGTCAAGACTCAATAATGATCTAGAGGCAAGACTATAGAGTGATCTATAGCCAAGTTTATGTCTGATCTATAGTTCAAACTATAGACTGATCTATGGTCAAGGCTATAGATTGATCTATAGTCAAGACTATAGATTGATATATAGTCAAGACTATAGATTGATATATAGTTAAGACTATAGCCTGATCTATAGTTAAGAGTTTAGATTGATCTATGGTCAAGACTATAGACTGATTTATAGTCATGACTATAGAATGATCTATAGTCAAGACTATGGACTGATCTATAGTCTAGACTATAGAATGATCTATAGTCTAGTCTATAGAATGATCTATAGACTATACTATAGAATGATCTATAGTCTAGACTATAGTCTGATCTATGGTTAAGACTGATCTATAGTCCAGAATATAGACTGATCTATAGTAAAGACAATAGACTGATCCATAGTCTAGACAATAGACTGATCTATAGGCAAGACTATAGGCTGACCTCTAGTCAAAACTATAGATTGACCTGTAGTCAAAACTATAGACTGTTCTATAGTCAAGACTATAGACTGATCGATAGTCCAGACTATAGATTCATCTATAGTCCAGATTATAGACTCATCTATAGTCCAGACTATAGACTGATCTATATTCCACACTGTAGACTGATCTATAGTCCAGACTGTAGACTGATCTATAGTCCAGACTATAGACTGAACTATATTCCAGACTATAGACTGATCTATATTCAAGGCTATAGACTGATGTATAGTAAAGACTATAGACTGATCTAAAGTTAAGATCTATAGTTATAGTATGATTTATAGTTAAGACTATAGTATGATCTATAGTTAAGACAGATCTGTTGTCAAGAATACAGTCTGATCTATGTATATATCTTTTGATACGTTCATATTGAAGACTATAGACATATCAATATTTAAGGCTATAGATTGATCTATAGTCAAGACTATAGAGATCTATAGTCAAGACTATAGAGATCTATAGTCAAGACTATAGACTGATCTATAGTCAAGACTATAGACTGATCTATAGTCAAGACTATAGACTGATCTATAGTCAAGACTATAGACTGATCTATAGTCAAGACTATAGAGATCTATAGTCAAAACTATAGTCTGATCTGTAGTCAAGACTATAGACTGATCTATAGTGAAGACTATAGACTGATCTATAGTCAAGACTATAGAGATCTATAGTCAAAACTAAGTCTGATCTATAGTCAAGACTATAGACTGATCTATAGTCAAGACAATAGACTGATCTATACTCAAAAATATAGAGTTTGAAAAAAAAAAACGCTGATATTTCTCTTTCACTTTTTGTTCAGTCAAGATTATAGACTGATCTATAGTCAAGACTATAGACTGATCTATAGTCAAGACTATAGAGATCTATAGTCAAGACTATAGACTGATCTATAGTGAAGACTATAGACTAATCTATAGTCAAGACTATAGACTGATCTATAGTCAAGACTATAGACTGATCTATAGTCAAGACTATAGAGATCTATAGTCAAAACTATAGTCTGATCTATAGTCGAGACTATAGACTGATCTGTAGTCAAGACTATAGACTGATCTAGTGAGACTATAGACTGATCTATAGTCAAGACTATAGACTGATCTATAGTCA
>NW_023995744.1:77500-82711 GCF_015586225.1 Lucilia sericata | reverse complement strand
TGACTGTGGGACTAAGCTTTGGAAATTAGTTGGTATTAAATGTATGTGATATAGGATGAATCTAGGTTTATAGGGTCTTCCCCCGCGGCCTTATACCTAGAGTGAGTGTGTCGAAAGTTGTTCTCGGTTGAATGGAAAGTGTGCTGGGTTGAATGGTGATGGATAAAAGATATCTTATACAAGTGATACCATTGAGTTTTCCTTCCTTATCCAGAGATGTTCAGGGAAAACTCTGTTCATACCAGATTTAACATAGTGTGTGTTCTCTGTGATAAAGAACACAGGCTTATTTGATGGATTCGTCTCTAGGTGCTGTTGCCGACTCAATAAAATCCTTTCCATCTGCGTGGTTGTTAACGGAAGAGATCTTTTTGCATCTTGGTAGTTAAGCAATGGAGAGAGATTAGATAGCTCGAGTACTTGAGGATATAGCTTGTACATGGACCTGCAGAACCTTGTACAAAAATAGCCATCCGAGTTTAAGATACACAAAGGGACTTTGAAGAATCGTCACAAAAGCTCATCCTATGGATGAAAAAGACCACCGTGAAATAAGGCCAGCACGGCAAGTGATCACGTATAGCACTTCAAATTTCAAAGGTTGTGTTTTAGATGATGACAACCGATATCGAACAAGAAATCTAATAAACTTTAGCTTAATTTCAATATCAAGATAAATTTTTGATACCAACTCTTACACAATGATCACGTTTTCGTTAATTCAGTTCCTATTTTTCTCAAAAATATATAACTGCTGCTGAGGGAAAACCCCTGATGATTAATTGTAAATCACTTAAAGTTCAATTAGTTATGTTTTCATTAAGTTCATTTTGATACTTAAGATTTCAAGTTTGCCACTTAATATACAGCTGCGTTCAAAAAAATAGGAGTGAGACTTAAAAATAATTGTGCAGCTTAATTTAAAAAACAAAGATTTACAGAAATTCAATATTTTTTCACGATACTTGTTGGTTAAGTGTTTAAAATACAAAACAAATGAAATTTTGTATATAGGTTCATTAGTTTGTTTGGTATTCACTTTTTTTGAAATCCATATCTGTTTACGACAGTTCAAAAAAATAGGAGTACCGTATATTATCTAACCTAAGTTAAATTAATTTCCTTTATTCGCAGTAAATATTAAAAATATAATATAAAACTGTTATATTTAGATGATTTTGAGCTCAGTTCACAATTATTTCATTTAAAATCCTGAAAGAAAATGTCAGAATTGACGAAAATGAAATCTGTTCAAATATCTTGAAAATTATAAAAATATCGCGAAAAAAATATGAAAATTCCCATGGTAATCATAAAAAATAAACATTTTATTCAGAAATGATAAGTGCTTCCCATAAGCGCTAATCATTTTTTTGAATTAAACATCGTGATCAATATTCAGTTAGTTCAGATCAATTCTTGAACAAATCTTTTTTGAAAAAATTTAATTTCAGACCATAAAGTATACAGTGAAACCCATAAAGTAACACATTTAGAGGTGGTTTCATAAATGCATGAGTTTTTAATGTATGAATACGACAACAAATAACATTTTTAGATCTAAATGAATTCAGAAAATATATTGGAAGTCCATTAACCGAAAATATTAAGCTAAAACCAACTTTCAAGGAAGTTGTATAATAGGAATGATTCATGATGGGTCTTGACAAAAAGTGTATGGTCTAATAAATTGTAAAATGATATCGTGGATCAAATGTTGTAGGTAAACATATTACCCCAAGATATGTTCTCATATTCCCAATAAACAAATTTGATAAAATTCGTATGAAAACATTATTGATTCCAAATTGGTGGAAGCTCGTTCCATAAGAAGTAGGCCATTACAGGGTTGTCGACTTACTGATTCTAAAGCAAAACGTTAAAAGACCTTACGTATAACATCTTTAAAGGCTTTCTGAATAAATTACTGCATATTTGTTGGTAATCGGCCACGACATGTGTCATCAAGCCCCTCAAAACCGTTGTCGGAAAGACATTAAGTTCCGGAGGCTCATATACCCAAATTCTAAATAAAATCTTTACAAAAATGACTGATGTTGTACTGCCACACATTAATTAATAATATTTTAGATGGAAGTCCTTTCGTTTTTGTTATACCCTACACCACTTTAGTGGGGAGGGTATATTGGATTTGTGCTGATGTTTGTAACATACAAAAATATTTGTCCTAGACCCACCTTAAAGTATACAAATCGGCTTAGAATCGTTTTCTGAGTCGATTAAGCTATGTCCGTCCGTCCGTCTGGCTGGCTGGCTGTCCATGTAAACCTTGTGCGCAAGGTACAGGTCGCAATTTTCAAGATAATTGGATGAAATTTGGCACGCACGTTTTATTTGACCCAAGGACGAAGCCTATTGAAAATGGTTAAAATCGGTTCATTATTTCACCTAGCCCCCATAGAACAGAACCCCCCGAAAAGGGCTTCTGAGCTCATAATTATGTTAAATATACAGATATAATGATAAAATACGCCACAACTAAGTTTTATAGAAGTCTTGATGACCCTGCCAAATTTCATAAAGATCGGGCCACATTTGACCCTAGCTCCCATACAAAGTCCCCTTCAGAAAATTACTTGAATGTCCCAAATTAGCTTATAAACACAAATATCGCGATGAAATTCAGCACAATAAAATATTATGTCAATATAAATATATTCACAAAATTTTATCGGGCTTGGTCCATATTTGCCCCTAGCCCCCATATAAAGCCTCTTTCAGAAAATTAGTTTTTCATCCATAAATTGCTTAAATGTATCGGAACAAAAGAATATTAAAAAAAAATGCTTTATTATGAAAAATAAATCACATTTAATATTCATAACTGGTGTAGGGTATCATATGGTCGGCCACGCCCGACTATAATTTCTTACTTGTTTTTATTTTAAAAACAGTTGAACTTAAATCAAATACTCCTATTATTTTGAACAATAGATTTTGTATATAAATTTTAAAAAATAAATATTTTTTTTATATAAATTTCTTAAATATTTTAAATAACGATTATAAAAACTAGAGAACAAGTTAAATAAATAAATTATAAAAATGTTTAATTAAAAATCTAAATCTTTCACTAAAAAAAATATATTCAAAATTTGTCAATTTTTAACTCCTATTATTTTGAACGCAACTGTACATATTTTCAAATTCAATTATTTATTACATTTCTTTCTTTTTTTTTCACTTGAAATAAAAACAATTTCACATTTATCAATTTAAATAGAAATTATTAAAATTAAGGTCAATATAGTTTTATTTATATGTGTCAGAGTTTTATTTTGTATGAATAGTTATTGGAAATATGCATGATTGAAGAATAATTGCTGAAACATGTAGAAAATTAAATTAGACTACATACATATGTACATATGCATCAGGCAGGCACTTGATTTGTTTAGCAATTTAATAAAAATAATGTACAATTAAAGCTCAAAAATCTGTAATTGACTTAAGAAGAGAATTATGCATTAATTTAGTTTGTTTTTCTTTCAAAATAATAGTAATTGAAATGTACAATTAGTGTCTAGGTTTGAACCATTTATGACCCTATTAAATATTTGTTTAATATTTTGCAATTGTCATTAACTTTTGTGTAATTTTTATTACATACATTTTTCGTTTGTTTGTTTATTTAAAATCTTATCAATTCAACTTGCATTAATCATTTTATGTTTCACCTATTGACTTAATGTTGGTGTTTCAGTTTAAATGACTGTTTACTTTAGATTTGGATGTTATCATTTGTGTTGTTCTTATCATTAAAAAATAAAAATAAAAAACCGCAGTACCTGCCAGAGTATACAATGATAACAAATAAATAAAAATAAAGTCGATATATGTATTTATACTTGGTGTAGTTAGTATACAATTTTTCTTCTTCATTAGATGGTTTACATGCATACAGCAAGACTGTGATAAGATAACGAAAATATTTGTGTCCAATGTTATATTTTGTTTTAATTTATGAATATTTATTTATTACATTTAAAGAGAATTTTTGTCGTATTTTATTTGAATCAGGTCGATTTAGACAAAAAAAACGGCCATGAATACAGTATTAATAGTGAATTGTAGTTATTTTTAATTTGATGAATGAAGTCATTATTTTTGTACCCTTCATCATCATGAGAACAGTTAAATTAAGTTTGCCATTCCATTTGTAATTTCTATAATATTATTTTTTCGATCACATAAGGTGCATACATTATGGATCCTTATAGATAGTGTCAATAGGAGTCAACTGAGCTGTGTGTCTGTCTGTATGTTTGTTGAAATCTATTTTCTGAAGACCTTTTCTTTACCTTCGCAAAATGTGTATAAGTCTTTACGTGTCCACCTGCCCTATTGACCTTATTTCACGGTGGTATTTTTGCAACCAATGGGTGATTTTGTTAAACAACTCACCACCGCTTCTTTGTGCGCCTTGCACTCTCACGCAAGCGACAATTTTTGAACATGGTTGTAACGGTCAAGTTCTCGAGCTATCTAAACTCTAACCATTGCTGATCCGTTGTGTAGCTTCCGGGATTCAAACACATCACTTCCTTTCATAAACACTTCCATTTATCCAACGCTTAGTCCCGCAGCCACTTCTCTGCGAGAAATCTGTCATCTCGGCAACAGCACCAAACGTATCCTGAATTATAGATTTTACCGTACATCAGTCTTTTAACCAATAACATATTACCGCGAGTTTGGATATAAACCAATCCAACAAGAAGGGACCCCTCCAATAAACCGTACAAGACAAAATCTGAAACTCTGGCCTGTGGGCTACGGGTTCCTGTGCTACATGATTATAAAGCTCCATGGTTCGAACCTAGGAGAAATCGTTTCAAGGAATGGGCGAGAATATATTGATAATATTGGACTTGGTAACTTATAATCAGACATATATGAATATTTGGTACTTTTTATTCGACAAAAGGTACTTTTTGAATTTTTTATAATACTGAACCCAGAAGCTTTTCTGTAATAAAAATCTGTAGGAGTGAAATTTTTGGTACTTTTTCCTCTTTAAAAAGTACTTTTTGAAAGTAACTAACTAACTAACTACTAACTAACTAACTAACTAACTAACTAACTAACTAACTAACTAACTAACTAACTAACTAACTAACTAACTAACTAACTAACTAACTAACTAACTAACTAACTAACTAACTAACTAACTAACTAACTACTAACTAA